>NC_057763.1:7856793-8156793 GCF_010389155.1 Erigeron canadensis
CTCGTAACACCTCCATATCATCCAGAAGATAAAGCACCAACTCTGAACAACAATCATCATTCAAATCATTATTAATAAGTCAAATTAATTAGGGTTCGTGGTGTTGATTCGGAGGAGCGGCATTCAGGACTGCGTGACTTCAATATCCCTATTAGTTTGATCTCTCTTTACTTTTATTACTATTATTAGGGTTACAATTGCATGACTATTATTTGACAATTATTGTTATGGATTTATTTATATTAATGATTGTTAGGTTTATTTGTCTTGTCATGAGTAGCTAAGTAGTTTTGCATTTATTTGGATAATGTGATCATGCCGTGATAGTGATGTGACTAATTTATACCCATAACCCACATCATTATTGGCCATTTTAGTAGATGTTTTAAGTCGTTTTTGTATGCATTTGGCGCGTTTATGGTGTTTGTTAGTGTTTTTAGGTTCTAAACAAGTTACTCGTTCATTTGGTACATTTTCGGTTGATTATTGGCCAGGAAATACGTTATGGTAATGAAAGTCGATTTGAATGGACGAGGCGGCAGAGCTTAGCAAGTAATCGAGACCGAAACAAGTTGGTCCTGTACAAGCTCTGGACTGCGCCGCAGTGGGGATGCACAAGCCCACTGCGCCGCAGTCCTGATCCATGGAAATAAATGGAAAAATCCCCACTGCACCGCAGTGGGGATGGCAATAGAAAGACTGCGCCGCAGTCTATAGAAGAAGAAAAGAGGTCGTGGAATCATACTGCGCCGCAGTGGTGATCACACGAACCACTGCGCCGTAGTCAGACGAAGTCAAAGTCGACCAACACTTCACTGCGCCACAGTGAGGAGAAGTCAAGACCCACTGCGCCGCACTGGGCGCACGGGAGAATAGATCCTGACTTGTTTCTGCATCAAATTTTGAAGGGGTATAAGTAGGAAACCCTAACTCGACAATTAGGTATTCAAACTCTTTCTATGAGCTGCTCTATCAGGATTCTTCCTTCTCCAATCAAGTGTTTCACTTAGGCGGATTCATCGAAGATATTACGGGCACCCATCTAGATCGTATCTACGTTATTGTCTTGCAATTTATTTTCTACAAACAATTGATCATGAGTGGCTAACTGTTTGATCATCCACCTTGATGAAACGAGACGGATAATGTGATTTCTATATTTTTAATTCAAAAGGGTTTATTTAATTATCGTTGTTCCGTAATCTTGATGATTTTAATTCTTTTCATTAATTAAATTTGATATTGGTTGCATATGATTCTTCGTTGGTGGTACCAGTTGAATGTGTATGTGATTTTAAAATGGTTACTTGTCTATAAGTAATTATCACTAGTTCATGGTATGATAGTGAATATCATTTTAAGAAAAGATTAATTCTGTCAACGTGATTGATGTCGGTTGGTGGTACCACGTTATTGTCACATAGGTTCAATTGATAATTTGATAGTCAATAAAACTGCTTGTTAGAAGAATTGTCTTGGTTTTGGTGGTACCGGCTTGGGTAATTCAACTAGTAGTTAGGTGATTCGATAATTAGTTCATGGTTGGTGGTACCACGTGAGTAGTATAATCTTGTCACGATTATCTTTTAAACTCTAGAGAATTTGTTCTTCATCAAATGCAATCACATTTGAAGTCAAGGGAAGTCAAGGTGGATGACTTTTAATTACATTGTCTGAACTTGTCTTTTAAATTTATGCAATCATTTTGCAAATCAATTTATTTAATTGTCAAAGGGGAATTTCGAAGCCACACCTGTTTTCCAAACCATTTAACAAGCAACTAATCATTTCACAGTCCCTGAGAACGAACTCAGACTTACCTCTCAACTATATTACAAACGATCGGGTCCACTGCCCGTGAGTGCGTAGTAGTGAGTTCTTTGGTAGTTTTAGTTTATAAATTTAAAGCTCGATTTTGCACATCAAGTTTTTGGCGCCGCTGCCGAAGACTGTGTGCCGATTTAGTTGTTTATTTAGTGGTTTGATCCATCATCACGCATGAGGAAGTTAATTGCTTTATTAGTTTAGACTTGTTTATTTGAATTATCACAGGTGCATTTGACGCGTGGTGTTAGTTGTGTTTTGCAGGATACTGCAATAGTTGATGATTTTGCGTTCTTCGGGGAGACCTCTTTTTAGTCCACTAAAAACCCCACCTAGACGTAGGATCAACTACACGACACCACCAGATTGGGACGAAGAAGGCTTCTTTCTTGAGGAATTCTTTGACCTTGCACTTGTAAAAGAAGAGATGGGTGACAATCCACCAATAGATCCGAATGATATCAAGTATGGAGACCGAACCCGCAATATCCCTTCGGCTCGTGGTTCCGCCATTAGAACACCGGCGGTCGATCAGAACTTTAATTTGAAACCGAATCATTTAAAGAGCATCGAGGAACAAAAGTTTGATGGAAAGAAGAAGTGGGATCCATATAAGCACTTGGAGAGGTTTGAGAAGTTAGCACGGCTCTACCAATATGGTCAAAACTAAATGAATGCCGTGAAGCTTGAAACTTTTCCTATCACTCTTACCGGGGAAGCCAAGGATTGGTTTAATGATCTTCCCAAGAATTCGATTACAACTTGGGATCAACTCAAGGAAGCTTTTATCGGTGAGTTCTACTCGGTTAGAACTCAAAGGCAATTGGAAAACTTGATTAGGTCTTTCATGCAAGAAGATGGGGAAGATGTGGTAGATGCATGGATCTGCTTTAAAGAGATGTTAAGGAATTGTCCGGGTCATGATTTAACTAAGGAGAAGTATGTTGAGTTGTTCTTCGATGGATTGACCAAGGCTTCAAAAAGAGAGATGGGATATGCTTTTGGTGGAAGTTTTAGCAAGATCACTCCAAATGAAGGTTTTGACATTTTGGAGAGGATGGTGAAGGATAATGCGGCCATGGATGATAAGAGGTTTGTGAAGAATGAGAGCCGATTCAAGCAAAACAAGGTTGCAAGGGCCGATGGAAGCAATAGTTCTAGTGTAATTGATGAGATTCAAGCTTTATCGGCAAGGATGGATAAAGGTTTTGCTAACCAAGAAGCGAGGTTTGGATATCTAGAGCGGGATGTGAAGGTGCTAGCTGATGGATGTGACCATTGTGGAGACATACACTATTCCGAAGAGTGTCCCAACCGAGGACCTGAAGATGTCAATTTCGTCCAGAATCAGCAAGGAGGTTTTCAGAGGAACACCGGTTTTCAGAATCGGTCATCAGGTAACAATTCCTATAACTCTTCTTTTCCTGCTAATACTTCTCGTTTTTTGTTGGGTATGGGTACGGATAGAATAGTGTTTAATGTTGAACAATCTATTAAGCATTCTTACTCGACTGATGAATCTTGTTTCAGGATTGACGTCATTGATGATGCTTTGGATCAAGAATTTCAGGAATTCATGGAGACAGAAGTTGATGAGGAGCTCGTTTGTTTGGGAGCTGGGGACATTGGTGATGATGATTTGTTTGCAGAGGTGATGGCGCTTGATATGGATGAGACACCTCCAGAAAATGAGAGCTTTGAAAAGGTTATTGCTGATGGAAGCTCCAGGGTGCCAAACTCATTTGATGTACCCCCTACTGATCTGGAGCTCAAGCCATTTCCCGCCCACTTGGAATATGCTTATTTGGCAGGTAAATCTTCTTTACCCGTTGTCATCTCGTTCACACTTTCGAGTGACGAGAAGAATCTTCTTTTGGCCGTGCTTAGAGCTCATAAGCGGGCTTTTGCTTGGAAAACCACCAACATTCCAGGTATTAGTCCTGATTTTTGCATGCATAAGATAGATTTTGTTGAAGATGCTAAGCCCGTTGTCCAAAGACAAAGGAGGCTTAATCCTAATATGAAGGAGGTGGTCAAGAAGGAAGTGATTAAGCTTTTAGACGCAGGGATCATTTTTCCTATAGCTGACAGTTCTTGGGTAAGTCCCGTCCACTGTGTTCCCAAAAAGGGGGGGATGACGGTGATTGAAAATGAAAATAATGAACTATTGGCCACTAGGACTGTCACGGGTTGGCGGGTTTGCATAGATTACTGTAAGTTGAATGATGCCACCCGTAAGGATCATTTTCCCCTCCCATTTATTGATCAAATGTTGGAGAGACTTGCCGGAAATGCATACTTTTGTTTCTTGGATGGGTTCTCCGGGTATTTTCAAATACCCATCGACCCGAAAGATCAAGAAAAGACCACTTTTACATGCCCATTTGGTACCTTTGCTTACCGGCGAATGCCGTTTGGTTTGTGTAATGCCTCGAGCACCTTCCAAAGGTGCATGATATATAGCTATTTTCCAGGACATGCTTGAAACCTCAATGGAGGTTTTCATGGATGATTTCTCGGTTTTCGGGGATTCCTTTAGGTCTTGTTTGCATAACCTAGATAAGATGTTGACTAGGTGTGAAAAGGCTCGTCTAGTTTTGAATTGGGAGAAGTGTCACTTCATGGTAACCGAGGGAATTGTTTTAGGTCATAAGGTGTCTAGGGCCGGAATAGAAGTTGATAGGGCCAAGATTGATGTGATAGCCAAGTTACCCCCGCCCTCCAATGTGAAAGGAGTACGTAGTTTCCTTGGCCATGCCGGTTTCTACCGGAGATTCATTAAAGATTTCTCTAAGATTACTCGTCCAATGACCCACTTGTTGGAGAAGGACGTCCCTTTTGTTTTTGATGAATCTTGTTTAAATGCTTTTCAGGTGTTGAAGGATAAGTTGACCAATTCTCCCATTATGGTTGGACCGGATTGGAATTTACCGTTTGAGCTGATGTGTGACGCGAGTGACTATGCTGTTGGAGCTGATGATTTTAATTCTTTTCATTAATTAATTTTGATATTGGTTGCATATGATTCTTCGTTGGTGGTACCAGTTAAATGTGTATGTGATTTTAAAACGGTTACTTGTCTATAAGTAATTATCACTAGTTCATGGTATGATAGTGAATATTATTTTAAGAAAAGATTAATTCTGTCAACGTGATTGATGTCGGTTGGTGGTACCACGTTATTGTCACATAGGTTCAATTGATAATTTGACAGTCAATAAAACTGCTTGTTAGAAGAATTGTCTTGGTTTTGGTGGTACCGGCTTGGGTAATTCAACTAGTAGTTAGGTGATTCGATAATTAGTTCACGGTTGGTGGTACCACGTGAGTAGTATAATCTTGTCACGATTATCTTTTAAACTCTAGATAATTTGTTCTTCATCAAATGAAATCACATTTGAAGTCAAGGGAAGTCAAGGTGGATGACTTTTAAGTCTGAACTTGTCTTTTAAATTTATGCAATCATTTTGCAAATCAATTTATTTAATTGTCAAAGGGGAATTTGTAAGCAACACCTGTTTTCCAAACCATTTAACAAGCAACTAATCATTTCACAGTCCCTGAGAACGAACTCAGACTTACCTCTCAACTATATTACAAACGATCGGGTCCACTTTCCGTGAGTGCGTAGTAGTGAGTTCTTTGGTAGTTTTAGTTTATAAATTTAAAGCTCGATTTTGCACATCTGATAGTTTTATATATTAGATTGTTGAACCGTTTCTATGCTTGTCGCAGATCCATGGTTATTGAGTTAGACAAATGTTATTAGTTTTCATATACAAACCGGTTTTATTAACTTGGTTAGGTCGAACTGATGTCGAGGCCTTAGGGTTATTTAATTTGGTTTGCGAAACATTAATCGGTCTATAATTAATGTGGTCTCTTGATTTGTAACTGAGCGGGGGATGGTTAATTAATAATTTAGTGTCAAGTGACTTTTTAAAAAACCTAAAAGAATCTTGACTTACATAAAAAATTAAGTCATAGTTACAAAACTCATGTCTTAATGCATGATAGTGAATCTAACGAGAATCTGTTTATAGGGTGGTGTGAGTCTAACGACAGCACTACTAAATAGTTTGGTGAATCTAACGAGAATCCTTACGTGAGAAGAGTTATTCAACAAATCTAAACTGTTTTCCAAAATGATCATGGCATGTGATCTGTTCCAAATAGATGCAATGTTTTAATTACTATTATTCTGCTAGATTAATCATTTAATGTTTCTATTATTTTAGTTTTATTTAGATCGTGACAAACCCCCAAAATCTTAGAATTACACTTAGCTTAGTTCTTAAACATAGTCCCTGCGAACGATCATGGTCTTACCTTTTTACTATACTACAAACGAACGAGTCCACTGCCCGTGAGTGAGTGTAATAGAGAAGTTAACCTTGAAAATTATAAATTTAAAACTTGTTAAGGAAAATTAAGCTAAACTTCTTGCACATCAGTATGCTTCACCTTTTGATTCTCTGCACAGTTGCTAATATCCATCACAGCTTCCATTTTCTATATCCATTTAGTGGTTGCCAATGCTCCTCCCTTGCCATCAAAATCTGGTAGCTTACAATATTGAAACTCCCTATAGGTGCATCCATTATTATCGCCTCCAATGTTGTTGTTGTTATTATTGCCATTCACTTGACGAACACCGACAATATTATTATTATTCTGGTTGTTCTCATTATTGTTATTATTATTCTCATTATTGTTATTGTTATTCTCATTGTTGTTATTGTTGTTCTCATTGTTGTTATTGTTATTAGCATTATTGTTATTCGCATTAAGAACAACATGGGTCACTTGAGTAACAATAGTAGGAACAAGCGCAGCTAGTTATTGGGCGATCATGTTTGTAATATCCGGGTTGCCTCCATCACCTTCTCCGTTATTAACCCCATTATTTCCACCACGACCACCACCTCTACCCCCACGTCCTCCACTTCTTCCTCCTCTATTCATTTTCTACCCAAAGAGAAAGGATTTATAAGTACTTGATGATGACTTTCTATAAATAACAACTACACATGGCAACATTTCTTAACACCTTGTCCAACTTGTTAATTATGTTGAGTTTGATCTGCAAACTTGGTCATATAAGCGCATGTGTGTTAGTGATGCATTTGTAACTACGTTGCGCATCGTAATTACAACTACATCCCACCACACATGTTTTTATCGTCCAAATTCACATATCACAAATTCAACACATCCTTCATAAATAAATGCCACAACACACATAGATCCATAAACCAAGCACGACATTTCTATAAATCAATCAACCTAAAATTTCATAAATCCAAGAAATATCCAAAGCTTTCGAAAGAAGGAATCCAAGACATAAGAATAAAATCCAAAAACTAAGAAAATAAGAAAAGAAACAAATGCAAGTTTGATAGGATTTCTAGATAGTCCTTAAAGGCTAACCCTCCAACGCGCAAGTGGCGTCATAAGGGGAGTTAGAGGAAATGGTGGGAGGATAAGGAACTTGATGTCGTGCTGGTCTAATCCGGCTCTCTTGAGAGTTTCTTGAGCTAGCGGGACTATAGAGTCGAACTTGAACCCCGTTCATGGGCCTATACTCACTCTCTACATCAGAGAGGTAGTCGGTAGCGTTCTTGATGAGGTTCTTGTTATGTAGTCCTTTGGTTGGATTCTTTATGTCTTCTCTTTTTAGGTCTTTAATCGCAGCCTCCATTGTGTTTTCCTTATGAACTCTTTCGGGGTCTACCTTAGAATCATAGTCCGGGTCTTCTTCCGGCTCACTCTCAGAGTTATCCGTAGGATCTTGATACTCTATAATCGTCTTAGGGTAGTAGTTAGGGTCTTCTGATGGCTCGCTTTCAGAGGGAACTATAGGATTCTGAAACGGCATTTGACGTTGTCGACGGGCGGCGAACCAGGATCTCCATGCTCAACTCTTACGGGCTGTTTTCTTTGTACGTGCCATGACTAAGTAAAACTAGCTACGTTAACGTAAGAGTCGAAACTTTGCACTAATCTAAGCACATAAAGCTTCATCACAATTAGCAATTTAAACGCAAGTATAAGTCTCACATAATCAATGCTATCTAATGAAAGTACTCACACATATAAGATGCACAAATAGTTCCTATAATGTACACTATATGAGGGTGCTTAGGTTATAGTCTAGGCCAAACCACCTAATTCTCTTTAACCATGGCTTTGATATCAATCTGTCACACCCCACCTTAGGCGGAATCGTAGGATATGACGAAATGATTTAGCATACCACATGGAATTTATAATAGAGTCTTGCTAAATGAAATCCAAATAAAAGTAATTCCCACAAGCGGGATAAGTCTAGGCAACACGCCTCAAATAACAAAAGAAAAATGTAGCAAATAGCAAGTAGAGTTCAATGTTCAAATGCAATCTTGGAGTCCATGAAGGATCTCTTTATTGGTCTTCCTAAAGTCCATATGCTCACTCTCCTTAAGAATTATTATTACCAGGAAATGAATACTCGAAAATGTCAACATAATGTTGGTGAGTTCGTAGGTTTAATGTAATACAAATGAATTTGTTGTGCATGATATATGAAGTATGGACAATAGTGTAAATATAAACATGTATTAGCATGTATGCATACCAAATACTGATCAATGTCATCATAGTTATCCAACAACATAAACTCACCACCACTTGCCAACAACTCAATCACACATTGTTATACCAACAAACTACCAGCTGGAGTATAAAGTTGGTTAATTGTTATCATTGTTATCCATTGCCGTAAATTGTCTTCAATAGATATCGACAGACATCTATTGCTGTAAATTGTCTTCAATAGATATCGACAGACATCTATTGCATCATTGTAATCAACACAAGCAAAGCTAACATACACATTTCATAATTACACGTATTTGTCCAATAAAACTAACAAGTTTTAGCACAAGAAGTAAATGAAATGAAAAGTGTTTTGAGCATAATTTTCCCCCAAAGAAATAATATAAAAATGGGCCACGAAACTCACCTCAACAAGCAAGTAGTTGTGCAAAGTCCAAAATGATCACTAGAATCTACACAACATATATATAAGAACAAGTTACAATTATGGACATGGTCAATAACCGTCCATTGTAACCCGTATTTGATGATATACATATATGCTTACTTTCAAAATATTCACAACTAATTTGTCATATATTATTAAGTTACAAGTCACATAACTCAATATCGAATATTTGTTTCAATGATTTATTATTGAATTCTACAAGCTCATATTCACTGAAATTTTTGGTAACTTTATCTATTTTTTATTAGGATGAAACGAACAATTCAAGCTTTCAAATCTTAACTACTGTAACCTTAGAGTGTTATATACTTACATGAATTTTTGCTTAATTTATTTGGCACGTTAACTATTTTTAAAAATTTCATAATTACAAACTAATCAGAAAATTAACTGTTTGCGCACAAAAAAGTTTTATAAAAGTTAAGGACCTTCGAAGCTTCAAAATTCTTCTGGAAAAAAATAAACTTCCAGTTCATAAAATCGACCAAGATATGACTATTTGAAGTCGACTCAAATCTGTTCGGAAAACTCAGCTTTGCGCAGTTTTGTTATAAAATCCGTTTGACAATCTTAAACTTCATATTTTGACACGAAACCAATTCAACCAGAAAGTACACTTCCCGAACTTAATTTTAGACACCAAAAACGTGACTTAACCATCTTCCATAACCAAGATACGACCTTTGAGAGTTAACAAACCGAATCTGTCCAAATTCTGAAATAACTCAAACTTATTGTTTTAAAGACTACTACAACTAATATTCATATATAAACTTTCAAATCTTTCCAACACCTATTTACATCTGTCATTATAATTTTCATGCCTTCATAATTGGATTTCTGTAATTACATTAATTATTATGCTACAATAAATACATAAACTTTTAACATTAATATGATTTATACTTCAAACTTTTGATTTAACCTAAAAAAAAACCCTTTCATTCATTATTATAAATTTTTCCATAATATACATATTCATCAACATAGGTTACTTATAAATAAAGATTAACAAATATATACATATATATATGTGTGTGTGAAAAGAGAAGACAAGTGATTTACCCCAAGATTGATGATTTTCTTTTTAGATACCTTGAAAAAGAATAAAATATAATCTTTAATAATTTTATTATTAATTGTATTTTAAATCAAGATTCATAAGAATTATAATTAAGCTTACCAATAAATTATAGCTTTGATCTTGAGAGGTTTCCCTCTTTTTTTCTCTCTGGGTCGATGCAAGAAGGAGAAGATGGAGAAAAATAGTTTTATTTGTTTGTTTAGGTATTTACTTATATTTATTATAAGGATAAGTGTTTTAGAGTTTGAATGTAATTAGGATATATTAATGTATAATTTAACAAGAATTCTAATAAGATTAAAATTTCTCTTTTCTTCCTTTTTTTTCTTCCTTTTGGTCGTCACCCTTCCCCCATAAATTGTTATACTCCACCATTTTTTTTTGTATAATCTTACTATTATTATTATTAATAGTCTACTACTTCTATTGATTATAAATTACTTTGATAGTTATTAATTTTTGTTCACCACTAAGCATCGTATAATAATTTATCAATGTCTAGAAATAAATATGACTAACAACTACGCGTCTAGAAATAGGAGAATAATTATAGTCATCTACGTTTAGGAAAATCAAATGTCTAAATCCTAAACTATTGGAATCAAAATAATAAGAGCCACATATTGGAATGATCACCACATATCAGATGAAGTGGCACTTTCAGCCCAGTCTTTGGCTACCAGACTCTTCTCATTTTTGTTCACCTTCTCTGTCAGTTCAGCTACTTGTGCTTTCAAGGCTTTGTATTTAGTCTTGAGCTTTGAGTATTTTTCATTTCTTCCACCTTTGGCTGGCACAGCTTGAGAAGACTCCTTGGATCTACAGTCACCAGCCATATGTTCAATCTTGGCACATTTATAACAAATGACTTTGGACATGTCAAATGGCTTCTTTATCTTATCAGCTTGGCCACCTTTTCCTTTACCTGTAAACTTACCAAAAGATCTCCTTCTGATCCTTTCAACCAACATAGCTACTTCATTAGCTAGTTCATCACCATCAGATTCATCACATTCAGATTCAGCACAAACAGAGTTAGGATGAGAAATCGCAGGAATATCATCATTAATATAAGGAACGATCTCATTGCTAATTAAGCTAGGGTGTTCAGACGTGGAAGCAGCAACAAGTGCAGCAGCAGGCTGACTATAAGAATCACCCATAGCAATTAACTTTTCTACTTCTGAACACTCTTGGTTATGAAGCAAACCAAAAAGTCTAGGGAGATCAAGATTATCATAAATAGAGCTTAATTTGACTAGAGAAATATATTTGTTCCATTTAGGTGGTAATGAATCAAGAAATTTACTTTTCAAAACATTATTTTTCTTAACAATTCCAATAGCAGCTAAATCATTTACCAAGACATTAAAGCTGGTAGGAGTATCAGTTAAGGATTCATTTCTCAAGGAGAAGAATCTCTCATACTTCATGGTTAAGGTAGTTATTATAGACTCCATGGAAGTAGAGCAACCCTCAAACATGACAGTCAATGTACCCCACATTTTCTTAGCAATTGAACACATTTTAATAGAATGGTAAATATCTTTGGGCACGGCTTGGACAATGAATTTTCTAGCCTTCACATCCAAGTTTGCCAATCTCCTATCCTCATCCGACCAATCTGTCTTGTCCTTAACAATAGATTTGACTGTGGCAGGAATGATTGGTTGACCTTCCCTAACCATAGCTTCCACCACAAGAGTTTGTCTAGGAACATAAGGACCATCCTGAATGATGTTAGGCATATTGTTATCGATGGATTCAAGGAACAAAGACATTCGACCTTTCCACCCACTAAAATCATTTTTGTCAAACATGGGTGGTCTGGTTGAAGAACCAATATCAATATAAGATGACATAATGCTTTACTATAAAGAAAATATGCAGGATCAAGTCAAGTTAATTCTTAACCCATGCTCTGATAACAATTGATACGGCCAAGGTGTATCAATATGAAACGACTAGACTCGGTTCATGAAAAAAAACTAAATTTGTTTCTCACTGCACCGCAGTGGGAGGTTTCATGTCCTACTGCGCCGCAGTCAAGGCCGGGACTGAAGCAAAAATTTTCCAAAATTTCTCACTGAGCCGCAGTGGGAGTGTACAAGCCCCACTGAGGCGCAGTAAGAGCCAGATCAGATTTTTTTTTTTTTTCAAAACTAAATCTTGACACCTAAAATCAACTTGCAACTTCCCAACTCAAAACCAAACTTCATAATACAACATTTCTAAGTTCAAACAAGTTTTAGACACGGAAATATGCATAACAAAAGTATCTGTTTGATCAAGCATTCATTTTACAACCAAATAGGTCGTTTACCCATATTACCCAAGTTGTCAAAGCTCCCATTTGACACGATGTCCACTACAAACTTACAAATTCAGGATTACAAGACTTAAAATGATGACATTACAACACTTTCATACAAAAGACACAAAATGTACCAAGAGCCATGTGAGATGGGATGACTAAGTATCTATACCAAAAGTTCCATTCTTTCATGAATGGACGAGTACCTTCCAAAATGCCTAAATTAACTTCTTATCAACACTTCAAATCAACAAGGACTTAGTTCCTTCTTCCGGAACCACCTATCAAAAGGGTAAACAACTAAAACATAAGCGAATGCTTAGTGAATAAACTTGCATACAAATATATATACGAAGGAGGGCAAAAACACAAAAGACTATCGCATGTAGCCAATGGTACCGTCATACCATCACTTGCATACTCACTTTTGCGCTAACAAACACATACGTGGATCCATATATGCTAAACAATAATCAAAGAGGTTCTTAGGCCTCATCTCAATGCACAATAGGTTTTTAGGCCTCATCTCAATACAACTATGGGGTTTTTAGGCCCCGACCTCAAAATTAGGCCCTAACGCCAAATCGATTACCACACACGGAATCCACCATCATATGGTAATCGACCCAACGCACATATAAGAGTATGCAAATTTACTCACCTCCTCTGTGACTAACAATAATCAAGATTGCCACAACAAATGCAAAGCTTTCAACCTAACAAATCAACATAATATGCACATAAGACTTTATTCACAACCTTGGCTAACTCACTTAGCCATACTATCAATTCACTAGCAATCCTATTCACCTAAACTCATTCTAGTTGAGTTGGCTCAATTCCAAATCTCATTTAACAAAATTCAATCTTTCAAAATCATCAATCTCAACTATCTATCATTTTGCTAAAATCTCTTTTGTCATCACCATGTGGCCATTTCATATCATAGTTACCAAATTATCATTTTTGCCATAATGGTCACTAACAAACTCGAATCAACATATTCATGTAGCACTATGTTCATATATTAAGATGTATTTAGAATTTGGGAAAATAATAACAAAACTATCTTGCAACCCAAAAATCCCCAATCAGGTCCCATGAACCCTAATTCTTAATAAAAATCAAAACTAGGTTATGAGAGCTTTACCTTAAGGAAATGGAAGAATAAAAGTAAAGATTCAAGTCACAATTTCTTCCCCTTCTTCTTCCTAATTTTCAGCCACCACCACTACAATCAAACCCTCACTTTTCAATTTCTTAGATGATGGGGATTATTATCATGATTAATCTTTGAAGAATTTCTTGAATTGTCTAAAGAATTAGATATTAGTTAGATTGGAGTGAAGAAACTTGAAGAAGATTTAAGAAAGAATAAGAAGTAGTAGTGGAAGAATGACTAAGGGGAAAAATAGGAGGCCGGCACTCTCCTGTGTAACGCCCATATCAGCTTTTGTTGGTAAATTTTACCCGCTATCCGCTAAAGTTCCAACTAAATTAACCCCATATCAAAAAATAAAATACTAGGAAATTAATTTAATGTCAAAACTACAAAAGAGGTTAATTTATTTATCTTAAAAAATCTTGGGGTGTTACACAATATACCAAAGTATATTGTTCACAGGATAGTTGTAGAAGGGGGGTGAATACAACTTTTCTTGAACTTTACAAACTTTTATACTAAACGTTTTAAGACTCAGATAATGTATTTAAACAAGTAAAGAGCAAGAATCAATAAAACAGTAAAGCAGAAAAATAAGCATTCTTGAACACAGATTGTGGTTTTCAAATGTAATCCTTTATTAAGAAATAATCTTTACAAAGAATTTCAGGGTTGTTGCGGAATGAAGATAGCCTACAGATATCTAAACAACCTTATGAAATGACAAACAACAATCAATAAGTTCTAGCTTAAGAGAATCAGCCCAAGTTGATTTCGTACAGACTAAGCTGTTTGTAAGAGCAGAAAAACTTGTATGAAGAATAATTCTCAGGAATGTCACACATATGCATACAAGGAGTGTAGCTTTTATAGGCAAAAGCTCCTTCTTCTCTTGGTATCCAATTCAGCCATGTATTCTTCTATTGTTGGACGATCAAGGAATAGTCAATCGTGCCTTCATCGTACTTGTTGTTCCCCACGTACAGCTGCACATTCTTCATCATCCAATAAGAATATGGACACGCATATGCATATCTAACCACCAACCTGCATCCTAGGATTCTTCCTGGTCACGTCATTTATCCTTATCTTCAATCCAGGTTGTTATCTTCACTTGATTGTCAGACACAGATTGGGCTATTTGTCAAAGCACCAATCTGCCTAAGTGTTTCCAAGCTGACTGCTAATCTCAAGCTGCCTTCCACTGCCAGCTTGGTCTTCTATCTTCATCCTCCTCTTCGACCTGGATTGAATGCAATAAACTTGTTGATGCAGCTTGAATAACACGAGCTTCCATAATATATTGCATTACAAAGTATGAATCATGATTTGGGTCGATTATAGATCTCAAGCTGTGTCAGCTTAGTCTGACCCAGATCAGATTACAAGAACCAAAAGATTTCTAAGTGTTTATAGGTCAGATTTGTCATCATTGAATTTACATTCATCAATGGGACTCAACAGATTTCTTTCTTAAGATAATGATCTTAAATAAGGTCGGATAACTACTATTTTTTCATAGAATATCTTCTTATCTAATTATGTTCTTTCAAGTTTATGGCCTTCGCTACTATTCTTTGTAAAAAACATCATTCGTATGATCATTCGCAGCGGTATATCATCAGAAAAACAGATTAGCGATCTTTTTTATCATTTTGGTTGGGTGAGACATGGCTTGCAATATCAATTATGTAACTTGGTAATCTGCAATTGACTGGAGTGGTGACTGAGTTTGGATAGATTCTATGTATGGGTGTAAATTTTAGCTAGCTAATATGAGATGCTTAAATTCAAGTTTGTTAACAAAAAAGGGGTTTAATGGTCATGATATAAAATTTATATGATGAAATGGGTAAACATGTGTGTTTAAAAGAAAATGATGAGTGTATTTGTTATTTAAGTTTTTAGTTGGAGATATATGTAACTCATAATAATAAAAACAACAACAACAAATATACTCATTATAATAATGATATTTAAATTAAGTTTTAAGTAAATTTTAATGTAATTTTGTATGGATACCTGACATGTAACACCCAGCTATTTTATCTTAATTTTAAACATGTTGACATCATTTACGTCATACTTTTCATTTTAATAAAACACAATTTTTTTAAGGAAAAAGGATTAACTTCTTTTAATTCCAAAATTATATTACTTTATAAAACAAATGTATAATCATTTATTTTTAAGGAAACGAATGGGCGTCGATATCAAATCAAACGTCTAAGAAATACTTGTACCTCTAATCAAAACCTATAAAACCTATAACTGATACAAGTTTCATTCTCTTCAGGCATGTAAACATCTCAAGCATCTTTGCTCATATTTTACCTACAAAATGGTAAATAACAATGGGGTAAGCTTTACACTTAGTGAGTATATAAACTAGTATTATATAGTTGAAACAAATATAAATCGTTTATTTCTATTCCCATGATACAAATATTTTATCAAACTTTTATACTAATCAACACATAATCGTCTCATTATTGATCATATAAAAGTTGACATAGTAATTTAACCACTAATGTGAACATTAACCTCACCATGGGCCCACGTCTAACTTATCTTGTCATATGACAACGGCTTTTACGGTAGCCCAATCGCTTTCAATAGCTTTCACAATAGCCCAATCGCTTTCAATGGCTAGCCAATCATCACAACGGCTTTAACGATAGTTCAATCGTCACAACGGCTTTAACTAGCAATATCAATCTACTTAATAACTAATAGGTCGATTATGCCATAATTCAAAATATTCATTTTTAATACAATTATATTCTCAACTTGTCGCGTAGATCATATATGACAACTATCAACAAACTATCACTTAAAAGAAATATCCAACATATATTTATTTCACATATATAATAATAGTTCGTATACTCACATTGACCACGACACGTCAATCATGTGTATTTCTACTTCATCGATCCCAACACCCCTCAATTTTAAAAGCAACTCATAGCTTGAGAATTAACATCACTATCTAGACCTCTTGTTTATTTGAATTATAACACCATCTTTAGTTGATGATCGAGTATGGATTTCTTCTTGCTTTTTATCCATTCACTGCCGCTAGCTGCTCTTCCTTTTGTTGACTTAATTGCTTTGTTTTATTTCAAGTTCTTTCTTTTTGATATAGTATATATGCACTAACATATCTATTTGATAATAATAGAATGAAGATGTAATTTATATTTTTATGAATATAATTTAGATAGTAGTATGATAAGTGTAGGCATGTCGCCTATTTCTTTCCGGCTAAAACGATTGAGGTTCTATATCTACATACATACATGCTATAATTAACGTATGATATAGATAGATAGATCGTACGTGTAAGTTTATTTTGTATACATATCTTATAGGTAGTAGACTTACTAATGTAATGAATATTTTAGATTAATGCCACGTACGGAGTAAGTAACATTGGTTTTATATCCATTTTAACTATGTAAGATTTTGTTACATTTATCATTTTATTTATTTTTTTCTAATAATAATGATACAAATAATAATCACTAATACTACTATTACTTATTTAATACTAACAATAACTCCATTAGTGTTTTTTTTTTTTCATTATTATTTATTTATTAAATACTTAGGGTTGTTACATGAAAACACCTTAATATCAATGACAATAACTCGCAAGTTTCACCAATCTGATAACTGAGTGAGACGATCCAAATTTCAGTTGAACAAATAAAATAAAGATAAATGCAAGAAAATTAAATGACTGAAATATATAATGCTAAATAAAGTATCAAATATTAATTTATCTATTAGATTAATTTTGAAAATAAAAAATAAGTATTCACTGTATTATTATTATTATTATTTATTAATTAATTAATTAAAATTATAACATTGCTACTTTTGTGAATTCATTTAAATTTCATTTTTAATTCTGTGAATTAAAAATGAAACTGACACGTCAGCAGGTTACCAGGTCAAATGTTACTTTTTCTGCTAATAAACAAAAGATGCTTTCAAAAAGTAAAGCTTTCAAAGAATATTGTTAATTTCGTAAAATCGATTGTAAAATTTATTTATATTTTATGCAGTTATCCATTTGCATTATCAGTTAATACATCAAGACCAGCCGTGAAGCGTGGAGAAAAAAAGTAGTTTGCATATTAATAAATGAGGAATCACATAATCCATAAATGCTTTATTTGGATGAGAAAAAAGGAACATTATTCATCAACATCATATCATAAAACAAGTAGTTTTCACTCTTTCACGTAATCACATATGATATGTTGGAGGCCCGTGACATAAGCAGACAATCATAAATTGTATGGAAGTTCCACGCGTCACATTTGTAGGAAGAAATAAGTATGTCTTATGATATGAATTGATAATCACATGTTCCAAGATAACTCACGGGTTCAACTAACAAAACTAACCCCACAATACCTCCCAAACCTAACTTCGTTCGACTAAAATTCTTTCAAAACACATTTCACAAAAATTTCTCAATCATTTAAGACCTAAGCTCGAGTCTTATTAAGATGGTAAAGTTTTATCTTAATTAAATATAATGCGTTTAGACAGTTTAGTTGGGGATTTTTCCTCATACAAGGTATTAAGAGTGAGAGATTCTCTGGCGCGGACTCAGCTAGGACAACGTAAGCTAAATCACATTTTTGGTCCTTAAACTTGACACATTTTGTACTTTTAGTTATCAAATTCAAAAAATTAAAATAATATACTAAATTTGCAATTTTTTTCATTTTGGTCACTGATGATATACCCTATACGGACCTTTAACTCCGTACCCAAAGCAGATACGAAGACACCTTCGTACAGGTAAAATTACTTATCTATAAACCCAGAACAAAGCTCAATCTCTGTTCCACATAATCATTCTGGAACTCCTAAGGTAACAAATACCCAATTCCGAGAAAATATATCAAAGATATCGGATATAGATCTTTTCCATGATTATCCGAATAAATTAAACACTTAAGGTTTGAATACCTCGGACACGATCTAGCAAAGAGATCACCATAGATCTTCTAAAAAGATAAAAGATATCCTCAAAAGAGTAAGGGATTTACCCTAATTCTATTACCCTTCTCTCCAAGTTTTCTACCCTCTATATAAATAGAGGAGGAAGCCATACGACACATCATCATATACAATTCTCCCTGAATACATAGCTTATATTCGACCTCCGAATTCACACACAAAACCCTAAACTATCCGAAAAACCTCAAGTCGCACGAAAAGACTTAGGATCAACAAACAATAGGCGTAAAGCGGTCTTCGACCCTTTAACCGGAAGGAAATCGCCAACAAGACACCTCCAAACCCACTCACACCTTTAGTTGAGTCATAGTGTGATTATTTGATCAAACAAATTGGCGCCATCTGTGGGACCTTTGCTCTAAAGTTCGAACTCAGCTACAATCGAAAAAAGCATTATGTCAAACCCCGACTCTCTTCCAGGACGGCACGGGTCGAGCACCATTTGGTGATCAAGATAAAAGCGACAGCGGGATTCTCTCACCGAAGAAACCCGGATCTTCAGAATCACAGGAGAATCATCAACACTCAGAGGACCGGTTGGCAGGCCAATCAACTAGCCAGACAACGATATTAAGCGGAGAAGCAAGTCTAGACATAAAAGGAGGCAACCACATTCAAGCAGAAGGAGGCAATCTCGTGACAAAAAATGAGACCAACCTACACCCATCTGCAAAAGACCTTGGTAAAAAGAAGAAAACCAAGGGCGAGCAAGAAGACGCCACCAGTACATTAAAAAATCCAACGTTAGCCTACCCAATACACCAACCTAACAGAGACCTCTAGCAAGAATGGAAGCAACGGATATTGTACCAACGGCGACATACCAGCATTTATATCCGCCGTTTTATTACGGGGGATACTTTTACCCATACGGAGCCGCGCAAACCCAGTACATGGGAACACCACCGTTCCGAGGGAGTCACCCAGGGAACGTGCAAGTTGCGTTGTATTATCCGTACGACATATTAAACCCACAGTATTTTCAAGCAAGTCCTGTGACCGGAGAAGAAAAAGACAAGGGTAGATATAAAGGATCGGAGCCTAGATACAAGGGTCATGCATACAGTTTATAAGGGACCTTCGCAAGCACAAATACCTGTAAAAATACTAGAGATGCAAGAACTCCCCTGGTATGACGGACCCTTTGATGTTGACATCTTCCTCAGAAAAGTTGACAATTCGGCTCAAACCGAGGTATGGAGCAGCCCAGCGGTTTGCCACGTCATCCTTTATCTCCTGCATAGGAAGAACAGGGAGTGGCTTGAGAGTCTACCCGAAGAAAGCATATATAGTGCTGAAAACTTTAAATCTTAATTGAAAGAAGAATCCGGCTCCCATCTATGGGCGCATGACATAAAACAAGAAGAAGACGAAGGAGCAGAAGATTTTCTGAAATGATACAGAGACAACACTCGAATTCAGGTGCGTATGTCCGAAGAAAGAATATTTGGAGCCATACATGGGCTCCATTCAAAATAATTGATACGACATTTATGCCTCGGTAAGCCAAACAGTCACTCAGTCGTGGTTGAAAATTTCCACATATGGAAAAGTGCAGAAGAAATAGAAGAAAAGGCAATGTCCAAATGAAAAACTATAGTGAAAAAGAAAGGGAAACGAACTAAAACAATGGAGGACGTAATAACAGAAGAGTCCTCCCCCGTATACAGAATCAACAGCTACATAAGAACAATTGCCAACCTACGAAAGAACCCATCGGAAATCTTGTCATCAGAAGAGATAGCCAAAACGTTCGTCAAGCCAGCACCGCTATCCGGAAAAGGAACCAGAAATCTGGATATATTCTGTTGTTTCCACAACGGATACGGTCATAGCACAGATTACTGTAGAAAACTATTAAAACAAATAGATGATGCAGCAAAAGAGAACAAGCTAACACACCTGGTAAAAAGAAGCAGACCTAACTTTGATGAAGCAGAACCAGAAGAGCACTGAAGGAGGATACTGTTGAATACCCTGATCAAGAAAGGACTTCAACATTACCACTTCGGTGGATTGGATGATCAAGGTTCGATGGACCCGGTGCTAATAAAGGTAAAGGTAGTGTGTACCGACGAAACACACAAGTGGACACGGGAAGCGGAAGAGACATCATATATGAGAAAAGTTTCCTCCGATTGCCAAAGAAACTACGAAAAACACTCACACCATTGGACACATAAGTGGTAGGGTTTGCCAGCGAACATGTCCGCCCATTAGGAGAAATATGGCTGGACGCCACTATTGGAGGATTCCCCTGGCGCATAACTTCCAAAATCTTGGCAGTCGTGATAAGAGCAAACTCGCCCTATGACATGCTCCTGGGCAGAGAAGGAATGAGCAAATTCCATATGATAGTGTCCACGATACACGGTTATGTCCAGTATAAATCTCACGGACGAATGCAAACACTGCTCTCTTCATTCACCGCAGATGCAAAGGGAGAGAGCTTCGTACTGCCGTACAAACGCAACAAGAGAATAACTCAAAAAGGGCCCAGAGGAAAGCTGGGAACCACATCAGAAGGATCCTTCGAAGAGGAAATCGCAGAAAGCTCCGGACAAGCGGATGACGCAGAAGTCAGCACAACAAAGACTCCAAAAGGCATTAAGACCGGTTGGAGTATAATTTTCCCTCGGGGTAAGCCAAACTAACGGAGCAAACAGGGTAGCATAAAAGTAGCAGCTAGGAAAAGTACAAAATTTTGTAACTTCCTCCTGCCATGTACTTACAAGCTCCCAAATAAATAAAACGATCGTAATAACATTAATGCGCATAGAAATTCTTAAATATTTGAATTGTTAAGGGGACGCCCATAAGACTTTTCAAAACAATCATGAGGTAAAAAACCTCCATGAGTCTAATGCATAAGTCACTCCCTCTTTATGATTTTAGTACATAAGCATTAGTGCATAAGACATTCTTTTAAGAAAAACATGTTAAATGCCATCACTAGTCATCGCTTCATCATTAGGTCCCCCGATTGGCTCGTTGTGTATTCATCCACCAAGCACTGACGAGGTGGAGCATACCCTTAAACAAACAAAAAGAAAAATGAAGCTTAAACTACCATTCATTCACCAATAATGTGCTCACCATTTTTTAAATATTTCTTTAACCACTTCATTCATTCACCATTTTTTCAATATTGCTTTCATCATTTCGTTCATTCACCTTTTCATTTCCACACTTAAGAAATGTCGAATTTGAACCATGATTCAGGTTTTCAAAACAATATGCTTGCCTTTACGAATGTTTTCAACCCATAATCCTCCAAACCTTTGTCAATCTTATAGATAATGAAGAATCGAAGCTGAAAGATCAACGGGCCAATAATATCAAGAAGTAACATACCTATAAAGTATGTCAGAGCTACAACCGTTTGCACAACTAATTTACCTAGACGGTTTCAAATGCCGGAGGAACGTTTATCCATATCATCAAAGGTATGCATTCTTTTAGAGCTACATGGTTTGTAGGGTGTGCTCAGAAAACCATTAATTGTATGCATTGGTCTATTTGAGAAACAGCGCGGTAGTATGACATGGGTGGTATACACGAGGCGACAAAGCGCATCCCATGATCATGTTTAAAGCAGTTGCTGTAGAAATTGTGTGAACTTTTGTAGACCCAACTAACCGTATGTCTTCGGATCTTTGATCCCGTAGGGTCATACACAATAGAACATCTATAATGTTTAACCATAAAGCTACAAAATGATATTTGATCATTTACACATTTAATTAAATAGTCTTTAATTAAATTATCCGTTTATAAATTAATGCGAGTTAATTAAGGATAAACGGATAAACCGAAAACCATTATTTATAGTAGTCGATTAAAGTTAGTTTTAATTGATTGATAAGTAACTTATCAATTTAAAGTAGTTTAACTCATTAAATGAGTTGACGGGTTGGATAATTAATTAATTAATTAATGATCTAAATTATTTAATACATGGAAAGTTCAGTCCATTCCCCCTAAGGCCTCATGGCCGAAATTCCAGAAGGAAAGGGAGGGAGGGGATCAAAATCACACAGAGAATTGTAAGGGTTTAAGTTTTCAAATCTAATTAGGAAACTATGCCTATATAAACCCCTAGAACTCTCATTAATTTATAGACATTCTTGAAAACCCTAAAAACACACACAAAGGAATTCTCTCCTTTGTGTGGTTCAACATTCACATCCCAAAAGAAACCAAAACCCCAAATTGTTTTAGGTTTAAATTATTTAGGGTTTCAGTTAAACCCTAAATTAGTTTCAATAAAAGGTTTTTCACCTTTTGTGTTTTGGTGAGCTTCGAATTCGACATCCCTAAGAAGGGAATTTGAATTCAACTTTCTACATAGTAGAGAAGTTGAATTCGACCTTAGGGGTAATTGCAAGGGTTTTGTTTAGTTGTGGTCGTAAGCTTAAAGGTGTCTAGTAGATCCTTGGTTGAGGCATTGTTCATGTACCCACTTACGGACGGTTTCTACACTTGGGAATCTCGTTCCAGAATCTTCCACATTATGAAGGATCTTGTCTACCGCAACGAGGTTAGTTTGTATTTATTTAAAGTTACTTATATTACATTGCATGGTGATCCTGGTCTAGGATATTAGAACTATTAAATGTTTCCTAAAATGATACCACATGCTTTTAGTAGTTGCTAATAGTTCGTTAACACAATTCCGTTGCGCGGCATGTTTGAATTTGATTTTTTGTATACCATTTTTAAATATGTCAGTCCCATGCCTTTCTTGGTCAGACCAAACAAAACTACCGGGTCAGTGACCCGACCCATTGAGTGTTAAACAGTTAATGAAATCCTAACAGTTACCTCATATGATTTGTAGTTTCGGCACGCTTACTTTGGTCCTACAGGTTCGAACAACGACATCAACATCCTCAACAAATCAAATTTGTGTGACAAGTTGCTCGAAAATAGGGCTCCTCATGTTCCACTTACGGCTAACGAGCAACAACTTACAAAATCTTGTACATGTCTTATGGATCCCACGACGACGAAGTTCAAGCAATATTAAGATGCAACAATAAAGGATGTCGAACGAGCATTCAGAGTGTTTCGAGGTTGTTGGTCCATCATCTAACAACATGCACGACCATACAAGATAAACAGAATTAATCATATGATGTTGTTAAGTCGAAAACGACCAAGTATAATTTGACTAAGAATAATTTCAGTCTGAGAATGTTCACTGAGCTTCACTTCAGTTCATATCAGCCGCAACTGAAAGCATTCATCCGAAGTCAAAGACTGAAGAAAGAGAACTAGCTTTGATGTGTAGCTCGAAAGATGAATCTACCTGATCAAAGACTAGAGCATCTCAGTCTAAAGTACTTACAACACTTTACACTGATTACAAGGAAGCATTTTTTACTTTACCAACCTTTACCCAGATAATACCATATTGTCTGGAAAAGTACAAGGTTGAGTATTTAAAGGTTGAGAATAAAGGTGAACTGTCACATCAAAGTGACTTTCACATCCATACTTTTCAATTCCTTAAATGCTCTCAACCATAATATGTACGACTAAGTGCACGTCATCATGGATTTTGCCTATAAATAGAAGGCATCTCATCATTTGCAAACTGCTCAAAACTTTGGCATTGCAACTTGTGAGTTATACTCTAAGTAATTCTAACGAGTATTTCCAAGTTTATTAGGTCACTTGTATTTCATGGTTGTATAAATATTACACTTTGGTGTTTATCTTTGTTTCACAACTACCTTTGTATTTTGTTTAACACAGTTAATAAAATACGTTGAAAAGTACATCGTGTTCCTTTGTCACATACTATATATATTACCAATAAACTAAAACAGGATTGTAGCCTTCTTTTTACAACACGTGTAATTATATTTAAGCAACAAGTGTCCTTTTAATCATATTCATTAAAAGAAAAAACTTATTTAATAAATTATGTATTATTATTATAATCTAACCTATCCATATTTAAACTAGGATATCTATAACTTTCTTGAATATGTGTAAAACATTACGATATTTATCAATTGGAATTAGTATAGGATTGCAATTAGTTTATCAATCTATTTAAATTTAATTCTAAATATATATATATATATATATAGGAGAGAGATCAAATAAGAAGGTGCCTTAAGGAGAGAAAGGAGAGAAGGTCTTATGAACCAATCAAAACGTGACATGTGGATTTAAAAAAAACACGGTGGCATTTTTGTAAATAAATCAAACTTTTGACAGTCTGGTTCTGGGTCAGCTTGGGTCTAGGTCAGCTTCGGTTATGATCAGCTTGGTCTGTCAGCTTGGTTGGGTCAGCTTGGTCAGCCTGGGTCAGCTTGGTCAGCCTGGAATCTGGGTCAGCTTGGAATCTACATTTGTGTAGATTATGTGTAGTTTTGTGTCAAGCTGACCCAACCCAAGATAACCAAGCTGACCCAACCTGACCCAGACCCCAAGCAGACCCAACCCAACCCCAAGCTGACCCAAAACCCATAATCTACATTTGTGTTGATTGTGTCAAGCTGACCCAACTCAAGCTAACCAAGCTGACCCAACCTGAACCAGACCCTAAGCTGACCCAACCCAACCCCAAGTTGACCCAACCTGACCAAAACCCATAATCTACATTTGTGTAGATTGTGTCAAGCTGGCCCAACCCAACCTGAACCAGACCCCAACCTGACCCAACCTGACCCCAAGCTGACCCAAAACCCATAATCTACATTTGTGTAGATTGTGTCAAGCTGACCCAACCCAAGCTAACCAAGCTGACCCAACCTGACCCAGACCCCAAGCTGACCCAACCCAACCCCAAGCTGACTCAACTTGACCCCAAGCTGACCCAACCCCAATCTAACCGAACCTGACCCAACTTTTCCAGTTTCTCTCAGAGATGATGATTCATTACATATTGTGGATCGACGTGTTCCCGAGAAAAGAGTAAATGATTGGATAGTACATAGGGAAACGTGGAAACCGAATTTGTATTGGACTCATATCTCAGATAAAGATGCTGCAAAGTACAAGACAATCATCTGGAGTTGGTTTTATGATGATGAATTGAAGTTGTTTGTGCTTAAAAGACCAGAAGGTTGTCAGTACTTAGCATGGTGTGAGAGACATTTCAGAAGTTTGTGTGAAGAAGATTTACATGAGCTTGGAAATAACTGGATTATCAATCCAAGTGATGATGGCTTAGCTGACGTTGTTGGTAAGAATCTTAGAAAAGATTTTTGGTTAAGGAAGAACATGAAAAATTCTAATAAACCACAATTTAAGATTGAGCCAAGATCGAAGAAAAGAGTGGTTAAACCAGATAAAACAGCTGAGTTTGTTCAACATGATATTAAATGCATGATCAAGGTTCCTGCCAAGAAATGGGCACAAGATGTCTTGGACAAGATGGATAATTGGGAAATTGATCGAAATTCTGGTGAAGCCAAAATGTATGCAGATTCAAAGAAGCAGATTTTGTTGAGAAGAGTTTATGATCCGATGCAGCTGGTGAACTTCTCAAGAAATGATCTGAGGAAGTTATACGATACGGAGTGCTCGTTTTTGCCATTTTGGAAGCATGAAGAAAGTAGATATCGTAAGATACTTCAGCTCTGCTTACATGAAGATATTCATGCAAATAGCAAAAGATTGTTGTTTGATGAATGATCAGATTTTGAAGACTAAGAAATTGAAGGTGCTGCTGTCAAGGGGGAGTTTGTTGATGCACGTTGATGTGACAACAGCAACTTAGATTTAATATGTTGTTTAGATTGAGACATTATGTTAATTTATGTCGTATCTATGTATGTAATTGATAGATTATGGACTTTATGTTTTGGTAATGATCGATTACATGTTTTGGAGTTGTATATATATATATATGTGTTATGTATGATGTTTGTTGTGTGATATACAAGTACAAACATAATATGTGTTAGGATTCCTTAAGATGAAACACATAGGAATATAACCAAGTATTACATCTAACGAAGATAAGGTATATCTTCGTTAGAGGCAAACGAAGATAAACTTCGTTTGGTACAAACGAAGATTAACTTCGTTAGATGGGCTGGCAGCTAAGTTCGTAAGAACAAAGCCCAGCAAGCCCAGTTCGACCTGAAACATATATATACGAACGAATACCCTAAGATGATATACACGTTCGACATACAAGTACTCCAGACACCTAAGTTCGTTCTATAGCTTATAGAAACGAAGATAGCACAATACGGCTGATTATTTACTTGATAATTAGCGATATACCAGTTTACTAATCAAACTAGTTATCTCGTGAGGATTCCGCACTCACGACATAATCATAGACGATCTCGAGAGCGATCTATAGCTATCGAGGGACTCACATTTGTTAAATAGCAATTATATACATACACAAAATAAAGCTTAAAAAACCCTTTTTTATAGAATTACTAATGTGATTAGATTATATTACCATTCATCCTAAATACATACAAATGGAATCAATAACAAATGAATTTGTAATCGTACGTACAATTCTAACAAATATAAGGATTTAGTAATATAGAATTTGTAATCATACGTACTAAGTGACGATTTTATTGAAAATAACTAAATAAATAAATAAATAAATAATAATAATATTAATATTAATAATAATAATAATAATAATAACAACAATAATAATAAAGGGTATGTAAGAATTTGTGGATTTGTAATATTTTTGCCAAATTAATGTTGATCAATCTCATAAATATATTGTTTTTCATATACGATATATCCAATTTTATAGTTTTTATATTCTAATTTATACTATATTTTCTATAAAACAGATTGATAACTTTGATTTAGGGAGGATGGCTTAAAAGGCTAGGATTCTTACTATTTTAATATTTATATAGATACCTCTACATCATTATGATTTTTAGTACACCAACATTGGGTTCTTTAATCGACATTCCTTAATAACGAATTGCCATTCGAAATTATAACCAATTGCCATTCAAAACATTAACAGGTGATATACATTTCTTAATTAAATCTACGTGTTCTGTTTATTATTTTAATTATGTGAAAATTTGATTTCCTATAAGTTATTATATTTATATTTATACTTATGATTATGATTTTTATATTTGGACTAACAATTGTTCAATTTTGTGCATGGTAGTTATAATAATGGTATCATACACTAAGCTGTGTTAGACTGTTAGTATGTATTTGTCGTTTATCTATCTATGTTATGTATTCAAACTATTTACCAATAAACTAAAACAAGATTAAAATGTTCTTAAAACAACACGTGACACGTGACGTAATCATTAATCGACAAGTGTCCTTTTAATTTATTTATTTTATTAAATTAGATTTTTTTAATAATATATAGATTCAATTTACTTATTAGACTTAAAATTAAACTCTAATTCTTAACTTATATACAAAACACATTATAAACTTATTTCATTGATCTTCTCATTAATAAATGGCTCTTTTTTCCTTTTCAATTCTTCAATACCTATTACTTATAATAAGTTAATAACATGAAAACTTAAAAGAAATTGAGTTTACGATCCAAAATCACAAGATTATTTGTCGTCATCCTCTATGCTTACAAGTATCGATTTTGATGTGATTTTAAAAATTTATGGTAAATCCAAACTTTAACTACACATATATTATATTTATCCTGTTTATTATAACTTAGTTTCAATCATCGATTTACTTTAACCATAATTTATTTTATACTAGGCATACGCGAATTTTTTTATGATATAATCTATATAGCTACCGTACATCGTACGGGTATTAAAACTAGTATATATATATATATTGTATTTGTATAGTTTCAGTCATTTAGTTTCTTACATTTACTTTCATTATATATATATATATATATTGTATTTGTATAGTTTCAGTCATTTAGTTTCTTACATTTACTTTCATTACTTGTCTAATCCATATCTGAATCATCATATCTGAACTGGTTACTTTACCATGCAATTAGTCATCTTGATGAAGAGTTGTTAGCTACTATTAGTCTCTCACCATTCTTGAGATGAAAGAGTTTCAACACAATTACGGATGGAGGAATTACGGGATAGAGCAACGCACCGTCGATTTTACAATGTATTTGTTTTATTTTAAATTAATGTAATGTTTGTTTCTTTGTATTAATTTTTTTTATTATGAAATGTATTTGGTTTTTTTTTGTTTTTTTTGATTTAATGTAATGCTTAGCCTTATTTTAGTTATGAGTTGCATTTTTTTAAGTTAATGTAACGTTTATGCTATAATAAAATAAAAGTAATAGTTTTTTTTTATAATTTTGTGTCAAAATAAAATGAAATAATAAAAAAGTATAAGATGGGTTTAGGTATAGGTTACAAAAAGGTGTTTTTAGATATGTCTTAGAAAAAAAAAACTGATGTGACAGATAAAAAGTGTTTATGATAGAAAGAGGCCTAACGACCATAAAGTTTAGTTGATGGAGAAACTGTTTTTAAAACATTTTTTCTTTCAAAAAATATTGTGTACTTTCAATTTTTAAGGTTAGCCTAATTTAAACTAGATTATTTTCTCGCGTAATATACGAGCTAGACATATTAAATATTTTATAATTACATAATTAGTAGTTATAAATAGGACATATTGAAACATGATAATATTATTATTCAAGAAAAGTTATATATCAAAGTTATTTAATAAAATATACATGTTCAGTGCTAATGTAATTAATTTAATACACTGATAACAAACAATTTAAAATACTATTTAACTTAAAGTTGAGTCATGTTTACTTATCCAGGTCAAAGTTGAATAGCAAAATTAAAAGTGAAAGTTAGGTGTGGAACCGGTGTATGAAATAATCAAGTGTATATATAATGTATTATTATTTTTAAATTAGTATATTATGAAATAATCTATATCTATACTTTTATATCTATATCTATATCTATCTATATATTTATATCTATACTATATTAATAAACAAACTACCCTCTTCTTTTTTCAACTCTCTACCTTTAAAATACCTAAAATACCCTTAATTTTCAACACATTCCTAACTCACACACTAAATTTACCCAATATATCTCTAAAATATTTCACACTCATATTTATTCAAACTATCTATCTCCTTTATTACATAATTTAAATATTTCAACCTAATATCTATATAATATTCTTAATAAAGTTATTTACAAAATATACATCTTTTAACCATAAAATGACTACACTATCATTTACGTCAATTACTTTTAAATTGATAACCACATCGTTACCACTACCGCACCAGCACCACCCATTATCGTCACTGCCGCCGTATTGCGTGGGTACCCATCTCGTAATAATAATATCCCCAGTTATAGTCATCCATTAATATAGATATAATTTTTATTATTATAATTTAATAGGTATATGACGGTTTCCTAATCACATCCAAATTGCGAAGCACATGTTGAGACTCTTTTAAAACTATTTTTTAAATTTAACTATATTTATTACTCTAGTTTCAATTATATGACTAAAATGTTGTATATCTCTAAATATATATAAAAGAAAAAGCTTAATTAATAATTGAAGAAATATGAACTGTTAAATAAAATTTAACTTTTAGTTAGAGTCATTGGATCATATGATAATTTCATATACTTTATTTAACTTTTTCAGATTTAATTTATTTTAATAAATTTAAATTAATGTTATTTCCTTATTTAAGTTTGTAGACAATTAAAAATTAATTTTTTTAATGATATAATTGTGGAAACTAATATTTTTATATTTTACATCATTTTTTATCTTTAAAATTAATTTTAAATTTTTGTACAAGAAAATTTTCTTTTTTAATATAGGATTTTTTTCATATACGAATAAAATTTGGTTAAAAAGATTTTTGTGTAGAATTTGTATCATGTAACATTTTTATGAAATCAATGTTTTGAAATCCGGACCGGATGTTAATAGATTAGATCTTGAATATTCTTTTGTGTATTATATAATAACTAAATAAAATTTATATAACCAAAAAATACATTTAAAGCCCAACGCATCCATATATTTTACATCAATATATATATATATATATATATAATAGTTAAATTCAATTTTAAAAAGGAAAATCTTTAATAAAATAAAAAGTGGACAAAATATTTGTTTTTTTTACCGAAAAGTGTGACTCATTTGCGAAGATTGAGAGGTCTAGCATATTTGTTTAACCTAGAATACCCTCTTTGAATAAGATTTTGGTTTAAACTTTCACAAAAAAAAACTCAACCTTATCAAAATTCGAATTTGAGACCTGGAGAATAAAACTCTCTAGTAACCCACCTTAAAACATATCCCCCGTCCCATTTCAAATGTCCTAGTTTGACTCTCAGAGTTTTTTTTTCTTTCGACATTAACTCTAAATATTTTTGTTTATATTATTTAATCATTGATGCAAATTATGTCAATAAAAAAAATAAATATAAAACTCAATTTATATTCATATAAATCATATCATGTATTATATAACAAAAATAAAATTATTTACTATTGGAGTTATTAAAAAAACTCCTAAAAATAAAAATATTTAAATTGAAACAGAAAAAATGTATTTGTTTTAGAACGGCGTGTTAGTTGGTTAGTGATTCGAACTCTAGCAGTGACATCCAAGCGGGCAATATGCTAGCGGTTGGAACCCCAAGACACCCCTGGAGACCAAGGGTAACATGACTTGTAAGCGTCTGAAAAAAAAACTGAAAAATGCCAAATGTACATGTACCCCACGCCACACATGGTTGTTCATGACTATTTTAGGCTGTTAGGACTCAATCAGTGAAAGTCGCATCTTCTCGAAGTTCACATTCTTTATTACAACAATATATATACTCTTCACTTGTGCCTCACCAATCACTGCCTCGGAATCCATCCTTATTCTCCAATGCCACTAAAAATGACACAATCATATTTACTTCTCCTATCCATAATCCTCTTCGCTTCCCTTACACTTTCCCTCTCCTCGACACCAAGCCTACCTTTCCACAAAAAGCCCGACAACGAAACCGTCTACAAAGCCTCCAAACAACTTTGTATCGGGTGTACATGGGAATCACTACAATTCTTGTTTGCCCAGAACATGGTTCGGGCAGCCAAGTGGGAACTCCCATTAGGTTGGGATTTCCAACTCCAGAGATACGCCCAATGGTGGGCAGGGCAAAGACAAGGAGATTGTGAGTTGATGCATTCCTTTCCCGAGGACGATTTTAAGTTAGGAGAGAATATATATTGGGGAAGTGGTTCATCATGGTCTCCTGTTGATGCCGTGAATACATGGGCCGGGGAAGAGAAATATTATAGATATGGAAGTAATACTTGTGCGACTGGGCAACAATGTGGGCACTATACACAAATCGTGTGGAAGACCACGCGACGTGTTGGTTGTGCTAGAGTTGTTTGTGACACTGGTGATGTGTTTATGACTTGCAACTATGACCCCGTTGGAAATGTGATCGGCGAACGACCATACTGACTAGCTGATGTAGTATAAGTATTTTGTCAATTTAGACTGGATTAGTAAAAGATATGATCAGTCGCCTTTATGATGTCTGTTACATTGTAGTAGTAATTGTAGCATGTAAAAATTACATATTACTACATAATGAAATAGAATTGAGCCTAGGAATAATTCTATTCTAATACTATATTTCTGTTACATGTTGACTTCTAATTATTTATTTATTTATTTATTTATCTTGAAACTAGAAAGACCAAAACAAAAGAGTGTTATTGTGTTTCGATACTTCTCAAAGAATTTAAAAAGAATCATTCAGTTGAAACAAAGAAAGTAAGTACATCAGACGGGAAGGTGATATTTACATCGAATAATTTGGTTTACATTTTGGCTTTTTCGGTTTGGGTCAAATGAGAAAAAGCAGAATAACATGTGAGCGCAAAAGGCTGCATAATATCGGTATATCGCGTGATTAAGCTGCATAAATAGGTGTTTAAAAGTATACTTTTAAATCTGGACAAAATTGTCATCATATTAATTGTTAAACCATCATGTTCTATATAACTTGAGCTAAGTGAATCTGACCAGGGTAATCCCTTTTACCCAATAAAAAAAGTCAGCAAGCAAGAGATCCTTACATACAGGCATACAACCATATTAATATCCCCAAAATGGTACATTACATACCTTGAGAAGTTCAGGAATTGAACCAAGATGTCAGACTTCCATCTTCTCTTTCACTTGCTAGCTTCTGAATGATAGTTAATCTTGCCCTGTGTTGGAATCAGGTCTAGCAACATCATAAAAGTAGCATAATCAGGCATAAAACCTCGGTTGATTATTTCATCAAGATATACCTCTGCCTCTCCACATTCCTTATTCTTCAAGAATCCTCTTACAATAACAAACCTTCTGGCAAAAAGCCATTCTTATCCATCTTTCTAAACAAATTTTTTAGCTTTATGAAATTAACTTTCTAGGCAAAGCACACGTATCAGCACTGTATGTCTTCTTTTCTAGCTTCAATCCTATTCTCAAGAGTTCAATAAAAACGTCTATTGCCGGATTAGGCTTCCCACATTTGCCAAAACCATCGATCAAAATAGTAATCACTGCATCTTTCATCACTTCCTTGTTTTCAGGCATACCGAAGAAAACAGCTGCATCTGATACATAGATATCTTGGCACATTCCATGGAATAGGATCCTATAAGTAACTATGTATGGAGTCAGACCCTTGATTTGTAACTCATTGAAGAGTACTCTAGCGACTGTGGATCCCCTGATTAAAAAAAAAAAGACCTTGTATTAGCCTATTGTAAGTAACAACATTTGGATTCAAACCCTTATCTTGGATTTCCTGAAAATAAATCATTGCCTCATCGATTTTCTTCTTCTTGCGGTATCCATTTATCAGGCTGTTACAGGTAATTACGTTGGGCAAAAGATCCTTCTCCACCATTCGGTCAAGCACTTTTTTTGCTTCACACGACAACAATATCCGACAAGTAATACCATTATAAGTGATTACATCAGATGTAGACCTCTGCATCTTTTACGGATCCTTTCTTGCAATACGGAATTACTAGAGTTGTAAAGTTATGAACCGTGGAAGAACTCCACTCTCCTCCCTTTCAATCAACATTCTAGCAGCCTCTATCTCTCGACTAAAGTTGCATAGACCATGAATTAAAGAGTTGTAAGTGATAACATCACCAGACACTCCTTATTCCAGTCATATTGGTAAAAAGTCATAATGCATCATCAACCATTTTGTCTTTGCAGAGGCTATCGGTAACTGCATTGTACTGTTCTACCCACGGCTTACACGACGAGCCTTTTTTCACTAAGCTGAGCAATTCACTGGCATAAAAAACCGTATCGTTTAGGACAAGACCATTAATGAGGATGTTATAGGTGGCCAAACTATTGTTTGTTTTTTTTTTGAACGGCATTTTATCCTACTCTTACTCCTAAATTACACGTACGCCTGGAAACCAGGACTCTCGAAAAACCCTATTAATCCACCCCACAATTGTGGGAAGTGGGAAACGAACCCATGTGATCCTCCCAAGGTCAAAGACCTTACCAATGGGCCACCAGCCCCATTGGTGGCTGATAAGGCAAATCCATAACTCAGTTTATTAGTTCATCTGAGATGTTGATTGTATAGATATTAGGACCAATATCCAGCAAATGTATTTGTCTAGAGAGTGAAAGGGCAGTGGAATAATGTTCCTTTCATTTTAACAGCCAAGGAAATTTTAGCTGAGTAAATTGGATGATAGAAGGAAGAGGTCGTCTTTGAAGTATTTCATCAAACAGTTGGAGGGCGTCATCGAGTTTAGCGAGTTTATGAGCACGACAAGAAGAAATGAAATATCTCCTAGCAGACAAGAATCGTTGGGTCGTACTACTGTCGAAGCAGGTCTTGCATAGAGTGATGTTTTGAGTTTTGGTTAACTGAAATCATTAAGATTTAAGAATCCTTTTGGACGGTCTTACACGAGTCGTGTGGTGACCATTGCGACCGGTCTAAAGGGTACATACATGTGACAAAATACTCCAAGTACGAGTAGCGAAAATCTTTGAGAGCTACGGTGAACAAGATTCTAAAAGTTGTAAAACAGATTTACTAGCGTACGATAAAAATTAAGTGATCGGGTCATAAGCCCGATATGTTTAATCAACTCAAATTTAATAGATGAATTTCATCATTTATTTTATTTTTTTTCCGTATTAGTAACATGTAATCTTGTCATATGTTTTGAACTTTTTTTTCTTTGACATGTTTATACTTATAAGTTATATTCGCATCTTTTAGTTTTTAAATCAGATATATTCCTCAACAAAAATGAAATTAAAAATATATTATTCGGTTTATTAGCGACATGAAGATATAAATTGACGTCATCATGGGTGATTTTAAACTTTTTAGTCAATTAAACTCAATCGATCTTGTTTATATTTCTGGCACCCTAGGTAAAACCCAACGTGACGATGTGTCAAACCACACACTACCATCTCAAAAAGTTGTTGTATGAACAATAAAACTATTACGGAAATAATCATACTAAAAACAAGAACATTTTCATAGTCGAACTACCATCCCATGTAATACCAATAACAATGAAGAATAACAAAAAAAAAGGGGTCGAACTATTACGGACCACTTAGCAACCATCTCGTTGTCATAGTCGGGCACTTCAGTGGCGGATGTGAATCATGTGACGTGAGAACACATGCAATTGGGTTGCTCCCAATGATGATCTCGTCACTTACTCATAAGTTTTACCACATCATCACGTCATGTCAGCATTTTAAATTGACACACTTCTGTCAACAATACCTTATTATTTTCTCATCAAATTATTTTTTTTATTTCTTGAATTGTCCAGTGTCGTCTCTCACTCGTCAGTCAACCAACACACAAAACTTCACTAAGCAATCACCGATGAACCAACGCGACCATTCAAACGAGCCTTAGCTTAACCATTAGAAAGGCTCTTGGGGTCTTGGTTTGGTGCAACCATATCTTGAAAAAACAACCACGACCACAACATAGTGACATTCCCATCTCTCATGACTCACCCTTTCGAAACTTGAAACAATTCTTGCCTGCAACAACACAACACAACACAAAACACAACCTGTCAGTGGGAATTATCATCAGCATCGTGGGTCCCATTGCTGCTAATCAAATCTTTTGTTTACTCCCACTTTCATCATCTTTTCTTCCTTAATCATAATCATAATCATAATCATTAACATTTGACAACTCATAAATAATAACGATATTAAGGAAGGTATATATGTTTGGCGTATCATCTACAAAACCACCCCAAATTGTTTTCCCCTTTATTAATTTCAACAACAATAACAATAATATTAATAAAGGGTTTGGATTTAATTCAGGAATGGATTTAATTCCAAAACTCAATAAATGGTTTTTTCTTAGCCAACAACAAAATAATAATAATAATAATAAAGTAATTGATTCAGATATTCTTGTTAATAATAATGGTTTTGATGCTGTATCAGCTGCTAATAAAACTCAGGCTGATCATCTTGTTATTATGGTCAATGGCATCATTGGCAGGTACCATCTTTATATATATATATGTATATATATATGTGTGTGTGTGTGTGTGTGTTAGAATCTTTACTTTGATGATTTGAACTTTGACTTCAGAGTTAATTCTGTGTTATTATTGTTATCTGACTGATTTAGATTAAGAGGGTGTTCCGATTTATAGCTTATTTTCGGCTTTTTTAAAATTTCAAATGACCACATTGCTTTTGGGCTATGAATTCCAGCTTATTGGCTTAAATAATCAATAAAGTCAACTTGATAAGCAGAAAGCAATGTGCTTTTTTGAAATATTGATAACCCCAAAAAATAAGCTAATGCGAACAACCGGTAAGATATGGGTGCTTCTAAGAGATTACTTTAACATCGTAGTTAGTTAATTAGTTAGTTGTGGTTTGTGTGCAGTGCTACAGATTGGGAATATGCTGCTAAGCAATTTGTCAATAAGCTCCCTGATAAAGTTATCGTTCATTGTGAGTTCCGCCCCAAATTTGCTTCCATCTGTTGCATTTCTGCCTTTGTGAATTTCGTATGACAATAACAGCAATGTTCCTTTTTTCTTTAACAAATAAGTAAACGATGAATATGCATTTCCGGTAGTTCTAGTTTATAATGGATGTTGTTCATTTCTTTTTTTAAGTTGATGTACACCTAGTAACAACGTTCGGTTGGACCAATAATTGTATTATATTATATATTTGTAGGGGTTTTTTTCTAATTTTTCGTTCTTATATCTTGAGCAGGCAGTGAGTCCAATTCAGCAACCTTAACTTTTGATGGGGTTGACCGTATGGGTGAAAGGTTGGCCGAAGAGGTAATCTTGTTTCTTTCTTTTATTATCAGCTTTTTTTCCAGCCGGCTGGTAATTTTAATAAATAAATAAGTAAATCATAACATCTGGCAAGGTGCTAGCTGTTGATAGGAGTTAGCATTACAGGTACAATTATAGGACCTCCACTATGGAAACACCATCTACAAAAGTATGAGCACCCTAATAGAAGTACAAAATTCACATGAATTTTGACTCGGGGTTAAAACGCCGTCCATCCCAATTGAATTGTCTGCTTTTAATTTCACACCTATTTCTATTTGACACCTAAAGAAATGAAAGAGAATTCTACTTATGGATCTGGTTCAAAACCAAGTGCTTGTGGGAGAACTATTGATTGTTTCTTGCCTTCTATGTCACCCACTTTACTAGCTTGAAAACTGCATCCAAGGCCTATTTTTGATACAAATTTGCTGCTGTTAAAGCTGCCATGGATTTCAAGCTTTCTATGTCTTGAATCTGCCCACTATCCTAACTCCACCATGCCATAGCTTCTGCCTATGACTCCTAGATACAACATGATCCAAACTTTCTAAACATCCCAATAAATCTAGTTCAACTTCTTTTGTGACAAAAGTTAATTTCGGTGGAAAGAGGATTCAAAAGCAATCTCCATAAAAGTATACTTGACTTCTTTGTGGGATCAATCTGTTTCATTGAGCAGTGAATTAATTAATTGTGGAACATATTCATACATGTCAAAATCTGTGGTTTTATACTGTGTTTATCTTGCTTCTTATTAAATAAATTCTCTTCATAACACAAGTTATTTGGTGCATGGTTCAGGTGGTGGCAGTTACTAAACGTTGGCCTGAGGTGTCCAAGATCTCATTTGTAGCACATTCATTGGGTGGCCTAGTTGCACGATATGCTATTGGGAAACTGTATGAAAACTCTTCTAGTGAAGCTAAAATTGCTGGTTTGCAACCAGTTAATTTCATTACAGTTGCAACTCCACATCTTGGTTCTAGAGGACCTGGGCAGGCAAGCTTAAGTTATGGAGTTAGATTAAAAGTTTTCTACAGTGATTTCCTTTTATGTATATCTCAACTGGTTGTCTTGGATTCTGCAGCTTCCGTTACTTTGTGGTCTTTCTTTTCTTGAAAGAAGTGCATTACAAACTGCACATTGGGTAGCAGGGAGGTCAGGGAAGCATCTTTTTCTGACTGACAATGATGACGGGGAACTTCCGCTACTAATTCGAATGGTTAGCGACTCCAAGGACATTAAGTTCATGTTAGTGAGATGTCTTTTTCTGTGTTTCTCTCTTATTTGCTTGTGTGTTATCTACCTTTTCACTGCTCTGATAATTATCATGTCTGCATATTTGGCTGCAGCTCTGCTTTAGGATCTTTCAAGCGTCGAGTTGCATACGCTAACGCAAACTACGATCGTATCTTTTTTTTTAGTTTTTTTCCTGAGCATCATGTCATTTTCAATTGCTAAAGTAGGTTTATATTATTGGGATATTGCATAATAAGGTAACCAACTATTGTCAAATTTTCAATTTAAGTAATCATTTTTCCCTACATAAAAAAATCAAGTTTCAAAAGTTTAATTTAAGGTAAAGTTAACTGTTACAATAGTAAAAGTTATTACAATTCAGCTGCAATCTCGTCATTACAAGCAACTTCACAGATAAATCGGAATTGTTTTTGAGATATTGAGGTTTTATATCAAGTAATTTGAAGGTTGATGTGTTTTTCTCTTGTCAATAGTTGTTTAAGTGTATTTGCAATCTGCCCCTTTTTTGTTGTCAATTTCGTACCTCTGTTTGACCTTGATTAACTGTCAAGACATGGTTGGATGGGAAACATCTTCTATTCGCCGTCAACATGAACTTCCAAATGTCAGTTTGCTCTCTTTCTGATTATTTTTACTCAAATTAATATACTTTATCTATTATGAATTTGATTACCTTGCATAACCATTCCCCTTTTGTTTCCCTTTTCTAGTCAAATCTTCTTTCAGAGGATAAGAAGTATCCACATATTGTCTATGTACAGCAAGATCAACCAATAGCTGCTGAAGCAGTTCAAAATGAGACGCCTTCTGCAATTTCACCAGAGGAATTTGATGGTATGCAGAAAATTACATATGGCCAGAAATCAATATTTTATAATACATGAGATTCATGTTGATTAAAAGTTATTGTACGTTATTCTGGTTCTGATGGGTATTTTATTCTTTCATCATCTTCATATCTACTACTCATTAGATTGTGTTGTATATTCAGAGGAAATGATCAGAGGTCTTACTCAAAAACCTTGGGAACGTGTGGATGTTAGCTTCCAAAAAAGTACACAACGATACATTGCACATAGTACCATTCAGGCAGGTTTTATACTAATATAAAATAGAAGATCGATCAAAGGGTTATTAGTAAATGGTTACTAATTGCGTTCTACTCTGTTGTAAAACCAGGTGAAGAGCTATTGGTTAAATTCTGATGGCGCGGATGTGGTTCTCCATATGATAGATAACTTCAGTCTATAGCATACTGCAAAAGGTATCCTCTAGTTGGGAAGTCTTAAATTCTTTGTTTCGGAAGTGCTCTTCAATTGTACATTGATCTAGTTTCTTAAATTATGTCACCCTTGGAGTTGGGGATGGCCACAAGTTGTTCCTTTCTCACAACGTAAATAATTTTTGTTTATAAACTGGATATTTATGCTGCTTCGAAACTAATGTATTCAGTCATCGTAAATGATTAATTGAAAATATTTTTGTTGTTTTATTGAGCTTCTGAATTATATGTTTAAGATTTTCAATAATGATGTGCATATAGATAATGAATATATGATCATAAGTTCATCAAGATGAAGATAATTGAATTCTATGACATGTTGCCAATAGCTTGTCACGCCAGTATGTTTTCACCCGTAATATTTTGATGCATTCCATTAATAACATTTTGGAAAAACACGTTTGTTTATTGTTTAATGTTATAAGCTTCGTCTACTTGTCTTCTGATTCTTGGTCATTAAAGTCTTTGTATTCCATTATCTTAAATTCTTATGTTTTCTCTGCAAGAGTTTCCAGCATTCCTTTACCATCACTTCACAATTATCTTCGGTGCAGAAGTAGCCAAATGGTTGGATCAAACATGTTTTTTCATGTCAATAGGGAGTTAATTTGCTGATTGAGGCTGCGATGATGTTTTTTCATGGATCTATACTTCCAAACGAAACTATACTCTATCGTACTTTACAAAGAATATATGTCCTGTATCAAGGCCAGGAGCTAACCACCTAGCTTCTGGCGCAGTGGCCAGCCGGGGTACCTTTTGAGTATTTTGGCGAGAGGGGATGTTGGCTTGGAGGTCATAGGATCGAATCTTGTATTACCTCGGGCATTTACCTCTTTAGCGTAAAATAGACTCCCTTTGGAGGTACCAGCGGTATAAGGCGCCTCAAACCCTGAGCATACTGTCCGTTTGGTGTTTGGATGTCACTGTTCAGCTCGATGGAACGACCTTCCCACCCACCGTTAAAAAAAAAAAAGACCAGGAGCTTGCTGGTGTGCATATATGTGGACTGTACAAACTAATTAAAATTCGGTTAGCCAATAATCTTCCCCACCAAAATCTTCGACAAATTGACGAAATTACTCAAATTTTAACGTTCGACAATTCAAAAGAATTTGATGGAAAGGATTTTTTATTTTCTTCCTTGTCATGTTAGATTAACATAGAAATTCAATTTTCCTTTCCTCTAAATTCCAAGTTTATATACCCTTATTTGGTTAGTTTATATACCCTTATATGGTTTTGCAAGTTCAGTCTCCTAATATGTAGCATATGCTACATTTATTCTTCCTTTTTGTGTCCGCCTATTTGTAACTACACAACACTTTCTTTAGTTAAGGGGATGTATTATTTCTCTTTGTTTAATTGAGAAGTAATGAAATATTTTGGTAGAAAAAGGTAACACAAAAATCTAATTTTGAAAAAAGAAAGTAAATGGCATGTATTAAACGTGACTAAAGATGCATCTTGTGTAGAAAGGGGATGAAACATGAAAATATCAACAGATACAAGAACATGTCTAGGAAAGGCAGTTCACAAAAAAACAAAAAATGTCTAGGAAAGATACAAAAACTCGTGAAAATATCAACTAATTAAGATGCTTAAAAGAAAATGTCTAGGAAAGGCCGTTCTTAAAGAAAAAAACAAAAAATGTCTAGGAAAGATACAAAAACTCGTGAAAATATCAACTAATTAAGATGCTTAAATTCTTGCATCAGAAGTTGGTTAGATATTTCATCACCCATATGGCCATATGGAGTTCGTCTACCTTAACTATTTGTATCTTGCATCGCTGTTTAAGGTCTGTTGCATAGTCTTCAAGGAGCAGCTTTTGAAAAGAGTTTGCATTAATCAATGCACAACTAGGAACCAGATTTTGGGATTTTAAGTCTTAGCAGAAACAATGAAAAAGACATGGCAGCTAAACAGAGGGACAGGACTAAACACTTGACCGCAAGCTTAAGGTTCTTTTTAAAAACACATAAGGCTAAAATAACATTATACCTTCCACCACATAAAAACGTCACACATACAAATACCAACCTACTATAGTTATTAAAGTTCATAAAAGATGAGAGAGCAAACCTAACAAGTCAAAATTTTCAAAAATGGGTTCTTACATCTCTCAGGAAACTTAATAATAAACCAAACATTTAAAGCATAAGAAATTTGGAAACCTGCTGCTGATGAAGAAAACCTGCCCTGGAATACTAATCAGGCAATCATGCCTAGATCAGATCTACCTCACCGTGACAATATCATCAATCTTCAAAATCATACGAACACACTCTGTAGCTAACGTAATGGCACTTGTGCTCACAAGCAACGGTTGCACAACATTCTCTTCCAAAATGTTAGTAATCTGCCCCTTCCTCACATTAATTCCAGCATTAATTTCACCTTGAGCATGCCTGTTACGTAGCTCGGTCACTATAGCAATCGGGTTCAGACCTGCATTCTCAGCCAAAGTATAAGGAATAACTTCAAGAGCCTCAGCAAATGACTTCACACAATAACTCTCCATCCCATGCAACACTTTAGACCATGCACCCAGTTGTCTTGACAGCTCGATCTCTGGTGCACCACCACCGGCAACCAGAAACTTTTTGCTCACAAGGCACCTCACCACACATAAAGCATCATGCAAACTCCTTTCTGCCTCGTCAAGAACCAGCTGGTTAGACCCACGAACAAGAACTGTAGTAGTCCTGCCCATATCTTTGATACCCGAAATCTTAACAATCTTTCCATCTCCAAGTGAAACCTCTTCAACCATATTTGCAAACCCTAGTTTTTCCGCACGAAAATGCTCAACATTAGCAATGGGCAAGCAATTCAACGTCTTGGTAATGAACTCGATATCATCACGTTCCACGTCCTTGACCACTAATATCTTAGCCTTGGCAAGATAATGCAGAGACAAATCAGTAACAGCGTCCCTCAAAATGCTTTTCTGGATTAATAACACGTTACAACCTGTAGCTTTAATCTTTTTTATGATACCCAATATGTAATTCCTCTCCTCCTTCAAAATCCTGTCCATTTGGGTATAATCTGATACGACAATGGACTGCTCAATATCAGTTTTTGGAGGTGATATCTGGAACTGAATAACACCGATTTTTGCATTCTCAACACGAGTAGGCCCACCAGCAGCGTGACTAACCTTCTTATCGAATACCAAACCTTTCACCAACTCTGTATCATCAACAGTTCCTCCTAATTTCTTGACAATCTTAACATCCCTAAGATCCACTATATCCGGTTTGGCTGAATCCACTACGGACAATACAGCGTCGACAGCTAAAGGAGCTAAAAGACTGGAGTACTGTGACACTACCTTGCTGTTAAGAGAAGTGGAAGCAGATTTAATCAAACTCTCACGATCAGAAAGCTCAACAGGAACTGCCATAGCAGTTAGCACATCAATAGATTTAACTTGAACCTTGTGCAAAGAATCCGATACAACAGTAGGGTGAATACCTGCATAATGTATAGATCTGCATGAGTATTGTATCATAAATATACAGTTCACCACAGCAACAAAGATCTGGAAACAGCTCAAGTCTGGCACTTCTCATAAACATATAAGAGTTGACTACAACTTTTTTACCATTTCTGAAATCCCTTTGTTTATCATTTAGTCTAAATTTTCAATTTACCTTTGCCATTTGATGTAAACTCAAATCTTTTACCATTCAATGCAAACTTTCAGTTTCTTTTTTCCCATTTGATGTAACTTCGTGTGTTTGTTTTTTTCTTTGATAAAACATTTTGTATTTCTTCCTTATTAACTTTTCACTCATTTTTACAACTTGATAGACAAATGTTACAAAAAAGCACCTATGTGTTACATACAATGGTAGACAGTAAGATGAATTGTACACAATGTAAAAGATTATGCAAATATGTAACATTTAGGTGGATGGGTGCACTTTAAGGGTAAACTTTTGTTGTGTTTTAGAGCAAACAATTTTTCCTTAGTGGTATTATGTATCTAGTTTTATTTAATACATAAAGCAACTAGTTTTCAACATGATTCCAATTCAACATCTCATTTCTATTCTCCAGAAATGTTAGGAAGCATTAAGTACTGATGGCCTTAAATGTGTCTTCAAAATATATACATGACGTGCGTAAACATTACCTAAATAGCTAAACGGTGACAATCCCTATTGGCATGTGGCAATATTGGGCCGACATAGAGATAATTTAAATTCTAACACAACTCAATTCTAGCACTTCACTATAAAAAACCGAGTTACTGACACCAAAAAGGCACAACATACTTTTAATTACGTTCTAGTTGCACCAAAAAGCAACAAACTTTAGCAAATTTTACGTAGGATGCAAAAAAAAAGTGACATTCAGTTGCCAAAAACGTAAGATATATAATAAAAACATAACAATGTATACAATAGAAAAGAATGAAAATATTGTACGATGAAAACAAGTTTAAAACTTTAAATACATTACATTTCGAAAAACAATTTCCAAGGTAGTAGGATGTAAGTGAACAAACAAACTACACATCTACAATCAACCGTTAAAGAATATATTTTATGTATACTGCATTAGCATCTTCAATTGTATGGATCAAGTGAATTCTAGTATTCTACATGCCTACATCAGAAATAAAACCGTGAATTCACCAGTTATAGGTCAAAAGAAATAATATACACAACATACAATAGCAATAATGTGTAACATCTTTCACCAAAATGTATTCTATGCAATACATATCACACGTCAGAAATTTCTTTTTAAACTTCCATAACTTCACCACCTATTGGTTAATCAGGTCACATGATACATAGATAAGAAAGTTCAGCACTTTAACAAGAAAGCTTTCAAGTCAAATACATACAACAGTAACACTCATAGTTAGATGCATCTTGATATAGTATGACATAAATTAAGATAACTAGCAATCAGCTTCCATCGAAATCAAGCTCTCATATCAAAGTGTTTTTAATTGTAACGAAATAAATATTGTATGTATAATGCGTTAACATCTTCAATTACATGTATCATAATAAGTCGCGAAGTCACCAGTTAAAAGTCTAAAACAAAGTAAATTACATACAATGGCAATGATGTGTACCATCTTTCATAGGTTAAGTGAGTTTTTCAAATGTATCTAAATAAATATACCAGAAAATATATCTATACTATATTATAAAGCAGATTCTCACTCTCTAACATTTTAAGTTTCGACATTTACTTCCCCAAAATGCCCCTTCTATCAATTCTATATTATCAAACACCATTTCTCTCTCCTCAAATCTCAATCAATCATCTTTTTTTCTCTCTCCTCCATAAATCATTTATTATTCCAATACATTCAAAATCTTTTATCTCACAAACCGTACATCGATAAATTATAAAAATTATATGGGTGTTCTTAAAATTTCATGCTCTTTCATTAGAGATGTCATTCGATATACTTTCGACGAATTTTTAAATCCGAGGGCAGAACCCGTACGATTAAGGCATTTGGCTATCGCACTTTATAACCTATCACCCCACCATCTCACCGCCGCAACGCGGGGTACTTACTCTCGTCTACTTTAACACCAATTTACGACAAAAGCATACAATAAAAATAAACAAAAACAATAGCTTCTTTAAAAAATATATATAATAATATAAACTACTTTAACATTTTCAATTATATGTATCCAATCATATTCAACCATATAAGTTGTAACATCATTCTTAGGTTAAGTGTTTTCTATCCGATTTACGACATATATATATATATATAACAGCAATAACCGAAAACAATAGCTTAGTATAGATATACATATACATATAGATATAGATATACTGATCGAAAAAGGAGATACCAGCATGAAGCAAAGGAACGCATTGTTTCAAAAAGGCGCCAGCAATAACAACGACAGTAGTAGTACCATCACCGGCGACGATATCTTGCGATTTCGAGAGTTCGACAAGCATCTTAGCAGCAGGCTGCATGACATCCATTTTGTTAAGAATGGTGGCGCCGTCATTAGTGATAATAACCTCACCAGAAGCAGTGGAAATCATCTTGTCCATTCCTTTAGGACCTAAAGATGTACGGACGGCGTTAGCTACAGATCGGGCGGCGTTTATGTTTGCCATACGGATATCGTCTTTCCGTTTGTTGTCGACGTAGCTTTCGGTTTTTGAGGATGATGATGATGGTAAAGGTGCGGCTGCTGCGGCCATTTTTTTGTTGATTTTTTAAATTTTTGGATTTTCTGATTTGATTTGGGATGGAATGGAATGGAAGGAAATGAAACCCTAATTTGGAGAGGCGAGTGTGATATTTTGATTCTAGAGAGTATGAGTGTGAGACGAGTTTAATATTGTATATTAAGTTTTTACTAAAACGGTCCCTTAACTATACATATATACAATTGTGTATGCGGTTGAAGTCATAGTTGTCAATTCATGCCTTTTAAGTTTTAACTCTTACAAAAAAAAATGAATTTTTTGAGTCGTGACTCAACTCGTAAAAATTATGATGGTAATCTTTTTCTTTTCTAAGAACAACATTTTATTCTATTCCTACTCTAAATTATAGGAAACTATGACTCTCGAAAAATCCTTATTAATCCACTCTCACAAATGTGAGAAATGGGACTCAAACCCAGCTGGATCCTCCCAAGTTCAAAGACCTTACCAATGGGAGTCATGATAGTTTTAAATATTACATAATATTGTATAATTATATATGTGACGTTTTAAAATACAAAATATATGTTGATTATCTATATTTACAAAAAAAGATTACAAATTCGAAAACTTTGAGTCATAAATTTAGAGTTTATCTCCGAAATCAAAATAAAAATAAAAAAAAAAAGTCACCTAACGAGTCGCCTCGATTTTTTATAAATTAACTCAACTAGTAAGATCCAACTCATGACTCGTAATAGTCTAACAATTATGGTTCAAATAACCAAACATGTTTTGTGATTTATTAGTTTTGAATTTTAAGTTTCACCTTATTAGGCTACAGTTAATCAATCCGAGTGATTATCTAAAATAAGTAAGACAATACAAAATTAGAAGAAAAAAAACATATAAGAATAACAAGGTAAAAGGTTAAGTTTGATATAGCATATATCCGCTGTTATTAAAAGATGATAGTTAGAAACAAGCCACAATGAAATACAGGGTTTGACAAACGAAAACACATAGTTCGATATCAAAAAAAGGTACAACACAAACGAAAATACAACACACATAGTTCGATTCCCAAAAACAAAGTACATCATAATGAAATTGGTTACATAATTTGATAACCACAAGACCAATCTATATATATATCTAAAAGTTCTATCATGAGAGTGGGAAATTTTGCCGATTTCTATCGTTTCATTGATGGTACTTATTAGGGTACTTAATGAGGGTTAATTATTTGATAATACCAAATAATTAGTTCATGGTGTTGTATACTTAATAAGGGTTAATTATTTGATATGGTTTTCTTTATTTCATAATTCGTTGATTGTGTTGTTAAAGGCTCAAAGCCCATTCATTTACGTGTTAGTCGTGCCTAACCCAAACAGGCTGCCGATTTTTTTATAAAAAAACCAAAAATCCCTTGATTAAAATTACAAAAAACCCTTTCCTTTTCTCTTTCCTTCATTAAAACAGGCTGCCGATTTGTTAAAAAACAAAATTTGTTTATGGTTTTATTATAAAACTCAATCATCTTAATATAATAATTATAACTTTTGGGTGTTCATAGTCCAGCCGGTTTAGAATGGAAGCCCAAGGGACGTTTGAAGGACAAAGGAGATGTGTTAAGATGTAACATTAAGTAAGGTAATAATGTAATATGAATTTAATGATTTTCTTGTTGAACGCCATCTTCTTATAGTTTTCTTATCACACTCTCTTCTGTTTTTGCATTCGTATTTCACTAACTAGATAGTTTCATATTTGTAAACATAATTTTGTGTAGTGTTGATTTATATTAGTTTAATGAGTTTTTTTTAATGATTAGTTTTACAATTGGGTTGATGTTAATTGTAGGTGAATCTTCATATCGTTATTGATCAGGATTTGTTTACATCATTTTCATGCCACTGTATCATGAATGTATGTATGTATTTTCTTTATCTTCGATCTTATGCTTATCTTTGTAGTTTTAATTTGTGATATTTTTTTCTTTATATCTATTGTTGATTTATTGAGGTAATCTTCGTTTTCTCTTGCCGACTGATTTTGACATATGGTTTCAAGGATAATGAATAAAGGGTATTATGATGGAAGTAGAAGTAACTGCTCAGTGCCGCCTTCCGCGGATTTTGAGCCCCAATACCTCGACGGTGTATGGGGGAGGTTAAGATGTAGGCAGACCTTACCCCTACCAAGGTAGAGAGGTTGCTTCCAGTTTCTACCTAAATGATAGAAAAGGACCTCCGACCTTTGCGTGGGATGAGTTGAACCCTTGACCTCTGTCTCCAGGGGTCAGGGTGTTTACCACTGATCCAAACCACGCTGCTTAAAGGGTATTATGATGGATCAAATAGAAATACAAATCGTCCTCTGTATCTATTTGATATCTAACATTTTCTTTTTTATTTCTCTCGATTATTTTCAGTTTCTCTTAATTACTCTCCTTTCATTCGTTGATTCGTCATCTTTTAATTCACTTTTTTGGAATTTTTGTTGCAGGACATAAAGATTGAATTTATCATAAATCTGAATATCTAAAAACAATATTAAGGTTAGGTTTTTATTAGAATTTTCAAACACACCTTGGTTACCAATTTATCATTTAGTTTCCTGATTCCTATTATTGTTTGTCTTCAGGCTCTTTAAGATGATTATATGGCAATCATGATATAACTTAAAATGTCTAATAAGATTCTAATATCATTAATTAGTCGCACACTCCATTGATTTAGTTTGATGCAATTATTGTTTCTGATTCCGGATAATTGTTCCTTTAGACTAATCGATTTAGAGTTTGAAAATCATTAAGAAAGAGAATTGAACATGTAGGGCGAGCTAGCTATCATATTCGATTAGTTGCTTTGGAGGTTGTGGGTCCCAAGACGTGTTGCAGTTGCTTTACCGGCTTTCAAAGAAAGGCTGGTTTGGTTTGCACCCCAATTGCAGGGCATAATCGACATGATTATCAGGTTTGTCGTGCAATATCGAGCTTTCTTGAAGTGAGGTTGATAGATTTGGTGAAATATGTTCTTTTGTTTCAAATGGCGAAAATGCTTTCCTTCTTGCTCGATGTTCTTTTGTTGCTTGATGGTAATTAATGATTAGCTAAATATCCAACTTTTGGTGGGCTTAATTCACTTCTTCAATTTGCAGCTCCTAAAGCCATAATGATGTGTATATATATATAGTTTTATCTTTTTTCAATATATGTATATATCTGATAATTAAATTACACTATTTTATATTTTACATAGCTTTTTTTTTGTCATAAAGTTCAATGATTTATGGGTTGTGGGTAATTTGTAGGTTGGTGCATTGTTGCTTGATAATGGAGCTAATGTAAATCTAGGAATTATTTTGGTCAGGTAATAATCTTTAATCTTGATGTGGGTTTTTTTTAGGTTAAGCATTGGTTAAATTTTAGCGTTGTTAGTGTAGTTGATATTAGAGCTAAGAAGAATGATTAAGTTGACATTTCTATTGAATCCTTTGTAGTTAACGCGACGCAGAATAAAGTTTAAAATGGTCTAATTTGGTGATATGATGATCAAAATGATTTATTGGGCATCTGGAAAGAATAGTTACATTTGGTTTAGTCATGCTTCAAGTAGGGTGCTAAGTAAGCTTGATTATGAAGCTTGCTGCCTATAAAGTTTTGTCTTACAAACACAAAACGAGTATGTGATGTGTGTTTTGTGCAACTTGAGGCTGGCCAACCATATATAATGGATCGAGTATGCTATGCTTCACAGTTACCATCTCATGACCTTGCTGATTAAAGCACTTAATCATGGCTGAATTTTCATTGGGAGCAGATCTACAAAGCTACCAAGTCAATTCCAGAATATAGCAAGGTATAGTCAAGGTTGATTAATAATTATTTCTAATTTGTTGATTTATGAATGACGAGCTCAGTGTATTGTAATCTATTGGTAGCAATTCGTAAGCTTGAGGTATGATTTGTGTTAGCTTTTTCGTTTTTAATGTTTATCTTTCATGTTACCTTATATGTATTTTTTTTTTTTGGAACAACATATGTATTGCAATATATTAGTACTAAGAAATCCATGATACTCAATGTAATCTAATCAAGTATGCCAAACAATCCCCTTTAGTGTGACACATTTCAGTTTTCATCCCAAATGTTTCAACATATTTTACTGTTTCTTTAAGACTTGCTTTGGTTTTTTGTTATCGGTAGGGAAGTAAGTTTTACTTTGGTCAGTTGTTGTCACAATAATAAGTTTTTGGTGGCTAAAAGTTATACAAGTCTTGATCCTTTTGACCTCCAACAACCGGTGAGTGCAAAAACAGAGCGTTCACCGGACCAACCGTCCAAAAGTTTGAAAACAAAATCATTAATTTCCACTACTATTATCATCAACAACCGTCTCTGAACCCGAAACAACCTCTTCTTCTACCTTTGCCTTCTCAGCTGCATCAACTACCAGACACAGTAATTTTATCTTCCTTTAAGACAACAACTCTTTCCTGAATATACGTACAAAAGCCCTAAAAAAACTACTAGAATAGAGATTATCCGGTACAACTTGCACTAACTCTTCCATCCATTCAATATTATCCGACAATACCACTTCCTCCACATTATGCTCAGACTTCTTACCATCTGTCCATCCAACACACATACGCTCTAAACTCTCTATAATGAACCACCACAAAATACCAACTTTCGGACCCATTAATCAAATATACTTCCCCACTTAACCTTACAAACAACTTTTTAGGTTAACTTGACATTTTTGAAGAATCTGTTTACGAAAAAAAAACCAACCCAACTCAGTACTTATAGGAATACAAACTTAGAGTTAATGCTAACCTTTCACATTCTAAACCGTCATATACTAATGGTGATCATTCAACAATTAATAACATCCAAACGTAGAGTAAATGCTAACCTTTTACATTCTAAACCGTCATATACTAATGGTGATCGCACAGACATTAAACTCGAACTAAACAATAAAAAACCTCAAAATAAGACAATCTTACAAACGTACAAAACAACCCGTGAAGCCCAGCCATGCAACGCACGGGCCTTCACTCTAGTAACATAGATGAGGCTAAAAGTATCTCTTTTCACGTCATTCATTTCTAATTTTTAATGGACGAGAAAAAGTGAATGCATTACATTCACGTCAAGAAATGTGTCTATAACTAGCTTGAATACCTTCATTGGTTTGTGATTATTTTGTGACCTTGATCTAAAACAACTCATATAAGTCTCAACTCAAGAGATAGTACTAACCGAAAAACACCTATATGTTAATGGTGAGATTTCTTTGCAATATAAACACTGAACTGGAGACAACCAGTTAGAGTGAATGTATACCAAGTCCTTGGTTAGATTACTTAACTGGTGACAATAAGTAAATGACAATGCAATAAGTAAATACAATAAAGTAAATATGGTGAGACCAAGTTGTAATTTTCAAATGTATTTTATTTATTGATGTTAAATAAAATACAAGGTTGTTGCGGAACCAAGATAATACATAAATGTAAATATCTTAACAACCTATGAAATACAAAAGATCTATACTTAGAATTCTCTTTCACAATCGAAACACTTAAAGTTGTGAAGTGTTCCCTTTTACGATTGAGAGAATATTGCACAAGTTCACCAAGAATATTGCAAAAGTCTGAATATGCAAAGTTGTATTCTTGTTGTGCAAAGACCTCTATTATAGACAAAGTTGGTATTGGGATTCCAACTTTGTCGTATAGATATGGTTGACAACATTTAAAGAAACTAGTTGAATTTTGAAATGCTTGATAAGGTAAGTCAAGATGTTACTTTATCCAACCTGCTTTATGCACTTTTGCACTTTAATCATAGACAAATGATATTGTCTACTTAAAGTTGCATAAAGCAAAAAGGTCTTCCTTGTAATCAGTGTAAAGCATTGTAAAGGCTTTAAACTGATGCTCTCCAGTTTCTATCTGAATAGAATGTCAACTGGGCTTCGCTGCCATTGTCATTCTCTATATTCCATTTGTTGTCTTCGACTTCAATTGGAACGTCTTCAGGTTTGATCAGATCTTAAATGAAGGAAGTCTTCAGTTGCATTAACTGTACATAGCAACTGGACTTCAATATATTTCTAGACAAATCTTCTGGTCTCCAGATGCGACTGGAGACTGGCCAGTTTCAGTCTAAACTAGTCCTAACAACCCAACTTCCCAAAACTGCAAGATCTTTGGGGTTTTTTGTTTTGTCAAAAGTAGAGGATGACATGTTGCTACGTGTAAGTTTTTTTTTAAAGGAAATTTTTTATTAGGATATTTTTTTATTAGGGTTATAAAGATACTAATTGATTAAATATAGATGGCTCCTTGATTCGCGGTTGGCGGGAACACTATCCCATCCATATGCAAGGTGGGTAAAAGATGGAAATGTTGGGTCATATCAGAAAGGAAGACATATTTTAAGTTTTGACTTTATTTATACTATATTATAAAGCAGATTCCCCATGTCTAATATTTTAAGTTTCAACATTACTTCCCCAAAATGCCCCTTTTATTAATTCTATATTACTAAACACCCTTTCTTTCTTCTCAAATTTCAACCAATCATCTTTTTTTCTCTCTCCTTCATAAATCATTTATTCATCCAATTCATTCAAAATCTTTTATCTCACAAACCGTACATCAATAAATTATAAAAATTATATGGGTTTTCTTAAAATTTCATGCTCTTTCATTAGAGATGTCATTCGATATACTTTCGAAGAATTTTTAAATATGAAGGCGGAACCCGTACGGTTAAGGCATTTGGCTATCACACTTTATGACCTATCACCCCACCATCTCGCCGCCGCAACACGCGGGTACTTACTCTCGTTTTAATTAAAGGGTCAAAAATCTACTCAACTTTATATGTAAAGTTGTCCCTAGCTATAAAAAAATCTCTATCTTATTGAAAGATGATGAAATTATTAAGTAGGAACTATGTACACATAAAAATTTAAGAAACGTGATTGTATTTATTTCATTATTGTACCTTTTCTTAATACTAATATAGTAAATTAGGGTAGAGATTTAAAGAAAAGGTTTTTAAAGAGAGAAGAGAGAAAGTTCATTTTTGTTTTTTTTTTTCTTTTTAACTTGTTTATTTGTTTTTTTTTTCTTCACTTTTTACATTCTTTTCTTTAATTAACTCCATAAAAATTTTTTAAAAAAAGATTAGAAAGGAAAAAATCTTTTAACCGACGTTAGTGAGCTATACATATACGGATACGATACAGGCTTCACTCTTAAGGATATTAATAAGGGGCGGCTAGTATGAGTGATAGATCATAGAGGGTGATAGAGTGATGGGGTGAGCTACCTAACGGACTTCCTTAACCGTCATGGCTCATACTTAAACCGAAAGGCTTTGTCTATAACTTACGAGCTACGCTCTTTAAAAAATATATATTTTTTAAATTTTTTTCAGGGAATTAGTTAATTAAAAAGAGGATGAAAAAAGTGAAAAAAACGAAAACTTAATCTAAAAAACAAACTAAAAAAAATAAAAAAATGAACCTTCTATCTATTTGCTGCTCAAGGTACCTTCTCATGTGATATTTATCCTAATAATTATATATATAAGATATTATGGGAAGGGAGTGATATATCTTCATCTCTCCATCTCCCTCAAGGCCTCATTTTACCAATCAAATTACTACATCTCATTTCAATTCTTTAACCTTCTTTCCAATTTTTTTTAGTGACAAGCATCACTCACAACCTTTTTCAATCTCCATCAACTCTCCCATTTGAAATTTCCATCTCCCTCGACCTTTTTTTTTTCTTCAACCTCTTTCCATCTCTCTGCGAGTTAGGAGCTCCCTACCCAACATTTCCTTCCCATCTTCCTTAAGTGGCGGCTGATCCGCCTTCCATCTCCCCATCTCCCTCCTCAACCCTGTCCACACTCCCTCCTCCTTATGCGAAAAGCATGATAGGTTCTGATAGGTATTGTTATACGGATGATTATCCCTAAATATAGTGAATTGTGTAGGATTATGTGCTAGTATTGCCAATAAAAAATTAGAACCAAGTTGAATGAATGCTAGTATTCAACATTAAAATTACTTGTTAAAGTTCGATTAACTATGTTCAAAGACTTTTATGCAAACATTAAACGTTTTTACTTTTTACTTCAAAAAAGTTATTATCTTGAAACTAGAACTACAACACTAAGGCCCTGTTTGGTTGGTATAGGAATCTTACGAAATTTATAGGAATTGGAATGTTGAATTCCATCGTGAATGTGTTTGGTTGGGAAAATGAAGGAATTGGAATTCAAAACTTTCCAATGAATTCCTTAAAACAAAGAATTTACAAATCGTTCAATAAATCAATGGAAAGTTTACAATTCCTATGGAATTCAATCAATTTGACAAAAAAGCCTCAGTGACAACATATACAAACCTATTTCTTCTTTAGCTTTGTATTGTAATTCTTGGGACGTCCATTGCTGCGCGCCGCCAACCACCTCCAGTTCTCCATGGCAGGCCACCGTCAGCGATTAAAACCGGTCATTACCTCAACTGTCGTTGGACTAGACACAACACCCAAGACACCCACTGTTCGATTACGCCACCAACCGCCACCACCAACTATTCAATTGTGTCACAACCACCGCCACCACCTGTTGGACTATGCCATCAACCCTCACCGTTAACTGTTTGACTACGCCAACAACCACCCGATCCAGTACCGTTGTAAAAGAGATGCTTCAGAAAAATAAATGAAATAAATGGAAAATTATACTTGGTTAGTTGATTTGTTTATGTGTGTGAGAGAATGATTCAGAGAAAGAGATAAAGAAAGAGACGTGAGGACTGAGTGAAAAGAAATGATGACAGGAGATGCTTTTTTCTTGGAATAATTAATAAATGATAAAGTATATTAAAAGGGTAATATGGTGATTTTAACTGATCCACTTTCCAATTTCTTTAACAAAATTCCATTAAATTCGGTCAACCAAACACACTCCATTTTTTCAAACTTTCCAATTCTAATTTCTTTCACAAATTCCAATTTTTTTAAAAACATTCTGCGAACCAAACAGCCCTAAAAGATTTTCTATAACCTATAACCATTTGTAGTCCGTTTTTACTAATCCATTTTTACTAAAGAAGTCATGAAGTAATGATAATGATTGGGATATCTATAGCCATTTCTAATCCGTTTTATCATTAATGTAAAAGGTTCGATCATGAGATGTTTTTTGTTTGTTGGGCCCCTTGGCAGTCTATCGTTTCATATGTTTATCATCATTTATCAATTTATTTATCTTTCAAAAAAAATAAATAAATAAATAAAAAATTATCAATTTAGTTTATCGTACCAACTCGTTGTCCATTTTACGAGTATCATTTTTCTTTTGATTGTAGTTTATTTTTTCAAGCAACCACCACATCACTCGTGAGTCTGCATACTTATCTCAAAAAACATTTATCATAGAATTTGATCAATAATAAATGCATAAAAAGCCAATAAACTTGATCATCTTCTAAACATTACTTATCCAAATTATGCTCTGCTAAATTAAATATAGATATTAAAGTCTAATTATTCAAAACCTTCACACTAATTTCCAAAATCTTTTTATCTGTAAGTCTCCTCTTTTTTCGTTAAGATTGTTAGCATTTTGAATTTCAGTCTATTTTCAAGACTGCATTTAAATACTTAAGGATTTTTCTTTGTCAGTAAATTCTTTTTCAGCTTAACTATGAATTTGGGTATGTGAGATTTTGAGCAGATTGTTAGTGTGATCAGTTTTTAATTTGTTTATTCTAATAATGATAAAACATATTGATTTTTTTTCTTAAAATTTTTTGATCAAAAAGTTGTTATTTTCTTAGATTGAAATATGGGGCTAACCCCAATGGTTGCATTCATCAATCAATTTATTGAAAAGAAAAAAATATGGTGAATATACATATATATTATTCTTTTAGTAGCCTTTTATTTTATATTATATAATTTTGTAAAAAGTTGAAACTTTTTAGTTTTATCTCATTATTTAGCAGGTCTGAATGAGATGATAAATATGAAAGCTGGGAAGTTGTTACTGTTTCTTTTTTGTTTCATTGTGATCTGTAATATTGTGGTGAGGACTTAATATTATATATTTATACTTACAATTACTGTATTTGATTGTATGATCACCTTTTATGCTTCACTATATTCCCTTTACTGAATTTTTAATAATGCTTTAATTTTTTTTTAATAGAAATGTGAACCTCCACCTACTTGTCCTGCTGATGATCTTGGTAGTGATTGTGGTTCGGATTCCGGTGAATGGGAAGGTGAATTTTTCCCTGGTATACCCAAAATTAAATATGAGGTAAAACACTAAAAGTATTAATTGACCTTGTGATTTATAAAGTTTAAGTATTGAGATAAATTAATGCTAATATAATGGTTAATGTTGTTGTATGATCGTGCAGGGACCGACGAGCAAGAATCATCTTGCATACAAATGGTACAATGCCAATGAGGAGATTCTCGGCAAGAGAATGAAGGTTTTTTTGTCGAAAGATTGTATATTTAGGGAACTTTTAAGATCATATGAATGGTTATGTAGCGTTTATTGTTTGTTCATATTAGGATTGGATGCGATTTAGTGTTGCTTTTTGGCACACGTTCCGTGGTACAGGAGGTGACCCTTTTGGTGCGGCTACTAAAATGTGGCCATGGGAAGATGGTACTAATTCATTAGCCATGGCTAAACGAAGAAGTAAGATCAGTTGGATTTTGACCGATAATCAGTACTTATTGTTGGTTAATTGCTTAGGTGAATTGTACTTATTATATTTATTGCAGTGAGGGCGAATTTTGAGTTCCTAGAAAAGCTTGGAGTTGATAGGTGGTGTTTTCACGATAGAGACATCGCTCCGGATGGTAAAACGTTGGAGGTAACTGGACCTATATTACTATATTTGTTGCTTGATTCTCACATGTTTTTAGTTTTATCAAGGTTTTAAATAGTAGTGGTATCTATGATGGATGGTGCAATATCATCACACTCATTGAATACTCTATTATGCTTACAGGAAACTAATGCAAATCTTGATGAAGTTGTAGCTCTTGCGAAAGAACTCCAGGTAATTTCTCATGATAAAATAAAAAAATCACACCCTGTATTTCACTTTATCATTCTGTAGAACTAGCAATTTTGACCATTTAGTTATAAATCGGACAATGCAGTTTATGTTCAATTCCTAACTGGCTGGAAGCATAATATCAAAAGCATTAGATTAGGAAGGAAACACATCATATATGTTTAACGGGTCCCAAGTCGTCCAAAATGCATTATGCCCTCTAGTTCATTTCGATACAATAATTAGTTTTATAGACAAAGGTATTCCTGGTCAACTTGGCCCATTTTGATCTATACCAAGAACTAAACATGTGACTTGCTACCTAACCCGGACGATCCACCCATTTTACTACCTCTGGCATTTATTAATTATTCACTTGCTCTTGGCAGAATGTTTATATCATTTAGTAAAACATCGATTCATTCAAATGCTTCTTATGAACAATTGTTTGTGATTCCGTACTTTTACAATTTATCAGGGAACCAAAATCCGCCCTTTATGGGGTACGGCTCAGCTGTTCCTGCATCCCCGCTATATGCACGGTGGTGCCACCAGGTATAATAACATGTTCCAATGAATCGATGTTTCAACATATAAACTTCATTATAGCTACACATACATTTATATTCACTTGATGTATGATCACAGCCCTGAAATTGGAGTCTATGCATATGCTGCGGCTCAGGTTAAGAAAGCAATAGAGGTTGGTCATAAAATTTTTGAATAAATATATGCAAATGTTCTTTTATAATATGAGCTTTAACATGCTAATTTATACTTAAAAACAGGTTACGCATTATCTCGGGGGTGAAAATTATGTCTTTTGGGGTGGTCGTGAGGGTTATCAGACTCTTCTAAACACTGATATGGAGAGAGAACTTGATCACATGGTAAGATTCCGACAAAAGCAACTTTTTCCAATCTCTATCTTAGTAATGACCTTTAATCATTTAAGCATAAAATAGATATATGAAGTTCAAATGCAATGAGATTCGTAGCATTTTATAGAGGATTTAACATTTCTTATTTGAATTATCATACAATTCTGTTGTTTCACAGGCGCGGTTTTTTGAAGCTGCTGTAGCTTATAAAAAGAAGATTGGATTCCCTGGTAATTTTTTTCTTCATTATTATATCTATGCGGAATATAAGCTACCACTGGTTTTATATGCGAATTACTTGTTTATCTTATCTTATTTACTAGGAACACTTCTTATCGAGCCTAAGCCTCAAGAACCCACAAAACATCAGTAAGATATTACAGTATCTTTTTTTCTTAACAAAGGGACTAGTCCATTTCGTTTTAGTATTCCTTATGAATTCACATATCAATGTTCTCAGGTATGATTGGGATGCTGCCACAGCAGCCAATTTCTTACGGAAGTATGGACTTATAGGTAATCTTTTCTATTAATATAATTATATACACCATCAGAGAAAGTGAAATTTGAAAATGTAAAAATGCTCTGAATGACTTGAAAAGGTTTCAAAGAGTGTGACTAGAATTTTGGCTTAATTAGTGGAAATGTCAAATGTATATAGCAACTCTAGATTACCAAGAAAATCAATTGCAATATCGTTGGTAAATTAGACCCGTTTTAATCGTTTCTTCCTCACTGCAGATGAATTCAAACTGAATATTGAATGCAACCATGCTACTCTATCTGGTCACAGGTGTGTGACATTCTGGTTTTCTTGAAGAACTTTTTTAATGATGATATGTGTTGCATGTTGTTCAAGATTTGTTTTCGTTTATTGTAAATTTACCTTTTTAAAAGAAGTGCAAACAGAATTTTAAAGCATTTTTGGGAAACCTTTTACGTTTTACCAATGGAAAAACCACAATGTTTACTTTACTGACCTCTAAAGTATTTTTATTATACAGTTGTCACCATGAGCTTGAAACTGCTAGAATCAATGGTTTACTGGGTAATATTGATGCCAACACTGGTGACCCTCAAGTAGGTATGATGTTGATATACATGGACCTACTTTGCTTTGGGTATTGCTATGTTTTTATAGTTACTCAAACTTTGACTTTTTTATTGTGATCTATAACAGGTTGGGATACAGATCAGTTTTTGATGGATGTCAATGAGGCTACATTGGTTATGCTCAGTGTCATCAGAAATGTAAGTTAAACTGCATCTGCTCTAGTGAAGAGAGATTAATCCTGCCGTCCAACAAAGTTGAAAAGTGTGGCCTACAAATTATCTAAAAAACTTGTTTGACTTTCGGTGAAATATCTTTATTGATATTCAATAACTGTGGAGGAATTTTTTGCATCTTAATTGATATTCAGTACTACCAATGTAGTTTTACTAATGACAATGAGTAGATAGGTAATGTTAACGTGAAAACATTACTCAAAAGAAGTTTTCACATCCATGACTTCTTTTTTTCTTACAGGGTGGACTTTCACCTGGCGGGTTCAATTTTGATGCCAAATTGTAAGTTGCTTTTCATTGTATAATTTGTTTCTTCCTATTCTCCTGTTTAAATTATATATCCAAACAAAAATTGATGTTATTATGTGATATACAGACGAAGGGAGAGTACTGATGTTGAGGACTTGTTCATCGCTCATATTGCTGGTATGGATACCCTAGCACGTGGTCTCCGTAATGCTGCAAAGTTAATTGAGGTATCTTTTACCCTCTATATTATTGTCGTGTTCTTTTGGTTTTTTCTTTTATCATGGTCGAGTTACGAATATTTTACTTTTGTTGAAGGATGGTTCTTTGGATGAGCTTGTTCGCAAGAGATATCACAGCTTTGATTCAGAACTCGGTGCCCAAATCGAGGTACTCGCTCAATTCCCGTCTGCAATGAATTTTGGTACCATTGTTTGGTTTATTGATTTGGGTTGTTCATGATGTTTTAGGCTGGAAAGGCTGATTTTGAGTTGCTAGAAAAGAAAGCTATGGAATGGGGAGAACCCCATGTTCCGTCTGGCAAACAGGTAAAAATATCATGTTTCTTTAGTGGGTTAAACCATTTTTTAATTAATTTAATATATTTTTGCACTTAACATAGCAATACTATTTGATTTCTACAACGATTTGTAAAAGTTTGTGGTTGGGAACAAGCAACGTTGAATGTTTTGGAATTGTTAACTAGGATGGAGTACTATTTTAAAAAGAAATAAAGAGTGACCATTTATTAATAGCTCACGTTTACCAACTCTTTCCATTTGTGCAGGAACTTGCCGAAATGATTTTCCAATCTGCAATGTAAGTCGAGAGTTTTAAGGTAGAAAGACGTAGTTTTGGTTAGGTCAAGATATGAAGTATTGAAAATAAAGCAGCAGCAGCATGATCGGCTTTCTGTGCAAGATGTCTGTATCTAGTGTCTTTAATGTTGCAAAAGACGTATGCACTGAAGATAGTAATGGTTAATTTGAGATATGTACGTTAGCCTTACGAGTTGTGCAATTGGTATTAATCAACTGTCTAAGTTATCTAATATGTTAATAGACGAGCTGGATTACCAGCCCGTGAGCGGTTGGTTTTTCCGGACTGTATCCAAGAATAAAAGAGCTAATATGGGCATGGTAATAGTTAAGTCACTCTTTTATGGTAGTAACAAATATGACTTTATATCTTTGTTTAAAGTGTAGTAGAAAATGTTACTACCAAATATATGACTTTATCTCTAGTCCCTTATAAAGTAGGGGGAATTGCATATATCCCCAAATATGCATCAATAATTACAAATTTCCTCAATTAAAACTTAAATAGCATATTTACCCACTATTTTCTTTTAAACCATATAATTACCCATTTACATGTATTTCATTAAACTAGCACGGTACCCGCGCTATGCGGCGGTGGTCGTGGCGGCGATGGTGTGATGGTTGGACGACTGTTGGTGGTGGAGTGGCGGTGAGTTGTGTATATAATTGATGTAAAAGGTTAATGGACATATTTTAAATGATAAAGGACTGACAGTGTAATTTAAGAAGATAGTGTATATGAAAGTATTTTAAGGGGTGTTAAGTGAAAATATTCAACATTACCAAAAATAAAAAGGGCTATTCTTTTTATAATATAATATAGATAGATTTTATATCATGACCCTTATGTCCTTTTTTATTTCACACTTTATTTCAAGTATTGCCCAGTTAAACTCTCGTACATTGCTAAACTTCAAATTTATCAAAAACAAAATACCAATAATAACGTGAGGAATCAAATGATAGAAAAATCCATCAATACACCAATAAATAGCTTGACAATAATGTAAATAATAAACCATCACTCATGAACCAAATGATCAAAAAATCCACCAATAAACAATTCTGAAACCAAATGTTCACCAGAATATCCAATTTACCAAAAGACAAAACGATATTAGCAAACCTATTCACTTAATTTTAGATGATTTAGCTCTTAAAATTTACTCCGGAAGCCTCAACATTCTTATTTCTTCTCCTGAAAAATCAAAGAAAATTAGGATTCTAAAACTATAAAGATTTTTATAACTATATTAAATTTGGCTAACCTTTTATTGGTGGATGAGCGACTTTGATCAGAACTTTGAGATGCAGAATTCTTGCATTTTTTGGCATGATGTCCATACTCATTACACCTGTGACATCTATGTCTTTTTTTTGGCTGATCATGTAGTACAATTTGGTTCTTTCTTGGTCGTCCAGGCGGACGTTTGATACTAGGTGGGTATATCATCTCTTGTGCTTCTATATGCACCCACCGATCTTTTGTAGGAATCGTAACAATTTCGAGTGCATATGCTTTCTTATAACTTTAAACTGTAAAATATGGGTCAACATATTTGTCCCAATTACTATCTCGTATGGAAGTAATGAAAGCTGCTACATGAAACACACGGAAGACCTTTAACTTGCCAAACTCGACAAGAACATTTTTTCTCATCTAGTATAACATTCCATCGTTTCCCTTTGTATGTCACTTCAGCTCGATTGTCACTGCTTCTACTGACTGCATATTCACCTAAGTTCTACAATAAAAATGAAAACAAGTTACTGTTACATATTTGCATATGAGATTGGAGGTTAAATTAGATATGAAAGCTTTAATTTGCTCCTATTACCTTGGTGATAGTTCTGACATAGTTCTTCGCCATAGGAACTAATAAGCCTTTCCACTTTTTTTACATTTCTCATTTTCTTATCAAAGCGTTTCATAAGCTTTTCCCGAATTGCATCAAGGAGATCAAGAACCGGGCGATAGCGCAAATCACCTACCCAAGAATTAAATGATTCAGAGATATTATTAGTTATGTAATCACATTTAGACGTTGTGCCAAACTTGCATCGACTCCATATCTTATTATGGTTATCAATGAGATATGTGATCGCCTCTTTACGTACAACAACAATTTCGTCGAGTAATTTGTCATGGTCATTAACACAGTAAGCTATTGCAGCACCCCATAGCTTAAAGTAGAAGAAGTCGTCACGAAAATGCCTCTTAAAGTTGCTATATAAGTGCCTTATACATTCTCTATGCTCAATGTTAGAATAAACTTGTGTAATGGCTACTTCTAAACCTTTTTGCATGTCGGATGAAATAACAAGACCATTTGGCATCCCAATTGCTCTTTTCAGTAACTCAAGAAACCATGTCCAAGATTTTGTATTCTCTGATTCAAGTACACCATAGGCTACCGGAAAAATAGAGTTGTTACTATCTATAGTTGTTGCAGCGGCTAAGACACCATTGAACTTCCCTTTCAAATGGCAAGCATCAAGGCTAATGTAACGACGACAACCAACAAGAAAGCCCGTCAAGCAAGATGCAAATGATATAAAAAACGTAGAAAACGTTTCTTGTCACCATCTTTTTCAAATTCAATGTCAACAACACTTCTCGGGTCCCTAGCACGTAGTTCCTCCTTGAAATCATCTATCATTACGAATGAGTCCTCCCATTTCCTATATATATATATATATATATCAGTGTAAGCTTGTTCTTTCCTTCTAAAGACTTTATGGTATGGTAGCTCTACATTGTATGTTTTCGAAATCCACTTCATAAGATAGATTTCTGAAACCCAAAGCAGTATCTTTTCTTTTGTGAGTTCTTGGCTAATCGAAAGTAGCCTCCATATTTTAACTTTAGCTTGTATTTTGATGCTACTGGTTTGAAAATAAAGCTCCTCAAACCAATTAGTTTATACGAAACAAATATAAGTACATAAGAAAATAATGACATATCATACTCGAGTGTCGGCGATTCAGCCATATTCTCCCATTTTGGTTTTGAAGAGTCATGAAGATCAAAATCTAACGAATCATCCATCTAAAATGGCTCTGGGCAAGAAATAAGGCTACTATATCAAGTGCTAATAAACTTCTCAATCATGAACATAATGATAAAAAAGATCACTTGTCGCTAAAAATCACTGATCACTAAAAAAAATCACACTAGATGAGAAAAAAAAATGTTGATCTTTGCTTAACTAAATATATCGAGTACTAATAAAGATGATATATTTATATGAACTTGATCATCTTATAACTAAAAAAACACATCGTCAATCTATTATAATAAGATTAGAATCATTCTTCAAACTTTTCATAGAAAGTTTGATCACTTAATTAACACATGAATCAACCTTTCGATAGAAAAATATAACATAAAGATATGAGAAATAATAATAGAATAATAATTTGTGAAAGAGGAAAATGAAAACTTACAATGAGGATGTAGGTCGGTGATTAAGAGCACTATGTGATAATAATTAGAAACAATGATAAATTGTAGGGAGAAGTTAGAGAACCCAGTCCATTAATCGGCGGGATTTCTTTGTTTTGGCGCCCAATTAGTAAAAGGGTATTACTGTCAAATCCGTACCTAAAAATAAGCCTGGGTAAATATGCTATTTAAGTTTTTAATTGGGGAAATTTGTAATTATGGGTGCATATTTGGGGATATATGCAATTCCCCCTATAAAGTAAAATGTTTCTGTTTATTTTTAGTAATCAGAATTACCCTTAACATTTTATATTATCTATACTCTTTTATAAAATTTATCACACCCGTTATTTTTAGAAATAGTTATACAATAGTTACATACGGAATTACTTTATTACCCTTAATAAAATATCATTATGGAAAAAGTTTTTATAAAATACCATATTTTCTCTTAATGAATTAATTTACACTTTAAACCCTTATTTTAATAATTCACTTTACGCTCTTATCTTCTAAAAATTTCTACTATCACAATTACATCAGCGTACACCACTTGACACCGCCACCACCACCAATAGTACCATCACTGACACCACTAAACCGCCTTCCCCACCATCACCGCTGCAGGCACCATACTCGTATATTGTTTAAAATGTATGGAAAAAACTTTTAACACGTAAATATGTACACGGTGTTTTGTTGGGAAGTCCAATGGAAAAATTAGACAATTCATTAGCTTGTTATCTAGTACGAATTAGTGAAATGACGGAATCTATTAAAAATCATTCAATAGGCCCTCGAAGGATTCTGGCCTTCCGGAAGGGTCTATGCATCTACCAATAAACTATAACAGAATTGACATATTCTTGAAACGACACGTGGCGTAATCCTTGATCGACACGTGTCCTTTTAATTTATTTATTTTTGTTAAATTAGTTTTCTTAGTTGTATATAAATTCAATTTCCTTATTAGATTTTTCTTAGATTTAAAATTAAACTTTAACTCTTAACTTAATTAATACAAAAGACATTATAACCTTATTTAATTAATCGTTTTTTCATTAATAAATTGTCCCTTTTTCTTTTTCAATTCTTCAACTTTTATTACTTATTTTTGAAGACTTCAAAAATTCAAGTTTACGATCCGAAATCATAAGGCTATTGTCATCATCCACTATGCTTATAAGTTTCGATTTTGATGTACTTCTAAAAATTTAAGATTAATACAAAATTTTAACAAAACATATATTATATTTATCAAAACTGTATATTATAATTTAGCTTCGATCATCAATTACCTTAACAAATATTTCTTTTATACCCACGAATCATGTATGAGACATATTCAAATTTTCTTTATGATACAATCTGTATAGGTATCGTACATCGTATGAGTTTTAGGAATACTAACTTCTATACAAGATAGTTGTGCATAGTTTTACTTATCTCCTATTAACTATAAAAAACATCTTATATTCTTTTTTGTAAAAATCATAACTCAAAAATAAAAATAAGATTGAATTATAATTTTTAGATTGTTTTGCTAACATCTTTTTATTTTTTATAGACTTTTACTTAATTACTAAATGATGTACTTAATTAATTATACAATTATTAACTTACGTTTCTTAACTTTTCTTTTTAAAAAATTATATATGATAAGCTATATTTAATTGTTTGATCATTAAGTTTTATTTTGGTTTTGTTTTTATTCATATGTTTTCAGATTTTAAATGGTTTAAATATGTTTTATCTTAAATTCTTTTTCTTTATTTATAGTTGGTTAACTTTTATTTAATTTGAGATGCATGTATTACTTCATGAAAAATTGTTAATATTAGTTGAAAAATTGATAATGATATTCGATACTAAGATGTAGGGATGCTAATCAGTTGTTTATATGGGTTTTGGGTTATTCGGTTTCTGATTAATAATAGGTTAACATGTAACCTAAACCGAATAAATTTGAGTTATTCGGTTAGTGTTGGGTTTGATGAGTTTGGGTCAGGTGATGGGTTTTCTGGTCAAATGATCAGTATGCATACAAAAGTTTTGTAAAGAATTAAATGAACAGAATAAGATAGTGGAGGGTAAATATTTGTAAAATATCCCCCCCTTTGATGTTGTTGGACTATCATTCCACATCTCCCAATTACAGATCCTAAATCACCAATATATCCTTAAAATAATCAAAATCAAAATCAAGTAAAAAACATATAGACGAACATCAATTACTACATTTGTATTGACAAAAATCTCACCTTTTTTCGCCCATATTCTCTGATTTAAAGGTACGCTTTATTCAATTAATTCCCCAAGAATTCCCTTTTTTTAACATCTTAAATTAATCACATTTATTTATTATTTTGTTAATTTTCCTTGCAAATTCCAATCATTATGCGATTTTGAATTGCTGCAGAAAGATCTGATCTGGGAAGATAGGGCAATAGTGACTTAAAATTACATGATATAATAACTATATTTATATATATATATTGATATAGATATAGATACATACATTCATAGAGATAGATAGAAAGGTAGTTAGATGGGGATAGTGTTTACGAAGTTGTTTTCGTCGCTTTTCGGTAACAAAGAAGCTCGGATTCTTGTTCTTGGTCTTGACAATGCTGGCAAAACAACTATTCTTTGTATGATCCCTCTTCTTCTTTTCATTATATATATATATATATATTTATTATCATTGGTTCTAATTATATGCTATTGTTAATTGGTGTGTTTGATTTCGTGTTTAGATCGGCTGCAGATGGGTGAAGTGGTCTCTACTATACCAAGTTCGTTCTCGGTTTTTGGTTTTTACTTATTCTTTTTACTAATTTTTAAGTAGGGTGTTGTGGCATTGTTACTTATTTAGGCTTTTTTTTAAATAGCGATTGGATTTAATGTGGAGACGGTGCAATATAACAATATAAAGTTTCAAGTCTGGGATCTTGGTATGTTTCCTACTTGTTCTTGATTTGCCTTTTTATTTATTGCATTAGTTATAATAAGAATTTTAGTGCAGTGAACTTTAGTTATTATTATGCCTAAATGATACATATAAAGTTTCGTTAACCATTTAAGCATCGTATGTGTTAAAGGTTTAGACTTTGGAAGTTTAGAGGAACTTAACGTAATCTCCAATGTTGACATACATTTTTATTTAGAGATTGAATTGTGTAGTCCTTAGCAAGTCAACCTATACTTCTAGAGACAAGGGGTTGTTTCTGTCATTCTGATATCAATATTTTGATTTCATATTGTTAAATTAGAAAAGAACTAAAGAAGAGGCCAACATTGAGATAGAGGGCTATGGTAATTTTTATTAGATACGTCAATATAGACATTGCTGACATATTGTGCTAAAACGACTTAAAAGATGCAATGAGGGATGTAATGGTAGTTTCCCATAAGTTGCATAAGTAGTATATAAAATATGATAATTTCAAAGAATGACATGTTTCACATTTTATGGAATATATTCTTTCGGTATACATTATTCGTTTGTAATGAATATTAACATACTGTAAGAATTCATGTGGGTGGATGAAAGAAAAGCACAGATAAAGACAGGGAGTCTAATATCTGTGGAACAAGATTTGTACACGTGTTTAGGAAAATATAAGGGAAACCACAAGGGTCTTGGTCTAGTGATAAAGGCTTGGTCTTTAAGGGTGGAAATACCTAGAGGTCCTAAGTTCGAATCCTAGGAGCAAACAATATACCCTCTTGTGACCACGGAGGTTCACCCACGACGATTCTGGAAATACTTAGGCTAACCTCCATGTATATATTATATATAAGGCTTAGAAGAATATTGTATATGCAGAGTGAATGGACAAACTTTTGTACACACATGTGTATATACTTTGGTCCAGGCTTCCCAACGGGTCAGATTTGATTGGATTGTCTCATAACATCATCTGTGACTGTGTGACATGACTCAACTTAATGGATATTTTCCGACCATGATCCTACTCATTTAACTAGACGGATCATGCCCCAAATCAACCGGTATTTATATCAGTAAACTTTACTCCACCTCATTATCAATCACCCGTGGATTCAACCCCACACCCCTAGTCCCATTTTCATCTTCAACCTCACCATCATCCCCCTTAGTGTCACTCATGTATTTTCTCAGTGTCATTGAGTTTTTTGGTAATATGAATGCTCATGCTATGAGAACTTATCTTTTTAATAACAGTGATTAGATACTTAAAAGTTGATATTATGAAACCAGTCACAACTTTTATTAAGATAAGTCTTTCATATCTCATTATATTAAAATTGAAAATTAAATAAATCATGTTTTAAATGGTATTTCGTTTATACTAATATTAATATGTTATATTATATATTTTATTGCCAAAATATGCAATTTGAGATTAGACATATTTACTATGATTAAGGACTCATCTGTTGTAAATACATAAGTGAAACTACTCGCATCTAATGACAAACGTTTGGATACAAAAATGCCCATGCTTGATAATTATGTACTTTTAAAGTGTTAAAATTTCAAAATTATAAAAAATGTTCAGTACATATGAGAATCTTAGAGGAGAGTGGGAAAGTTATGGTGGAGTGTAGTGGGTTGGGGGAAGGAGGGAGGGATGGCGATGTGTGGGGTGTTAAATAGTAATCAGGTGTTTAATATGAGAATAAAGAAGTTGGCAAGTAAAAGTTATTGTAAATAGGTTCAAGTAGATGGATTATGGATAGACATAAGTATTTATCTCATTTAATGTGTTGATCTATTAGATGGTTTATTGAAGCGATTTATTTGGTTGTGGATAAGAAAAGAACTAGTTGGTCTTTGGAGTTCTTTCTGTTGTTCGGAGTCGCAGACAGTAGTGAAGATGAGAATTTGAGTGATATGAGCTATCAAAAAGGATTTAAGGCTTAGAGCATAGTACATTAAGAGTGGAAAAAGACTAAAATAAATGAAAATGATTTCTTAGTAGCCCGTAGTCGAACAAGGCACATTTCTAGTTACATAATGGTATTAGTATCTAATATGTAAGCTGGAAAAATAAATAGTTTAAAAGGATTGCTTTTCATCAGAGAAAGGTTGCTAGTTTAGTTGGTATATTACTTGTACATGACATAAGTTGCCTGTGTGTTTTTATTATGTTCTCCAGCTTTAACTTAATTTTAATCTCCTAAAAAGCCAAAATCTATTGCTGAATGTCAGATGCATGAGTATATTTGAAACTTGGAGTATGAAAGATATGAAGTATATAAACATATACTAAAGTACGTCCTTGTAGAAATAAGATTATAGATCGAAAATATGTAGAAGTAAATTAAAGATGAGTATTGCGGGTTCGCTGTTTTTTTTATTTTTTTTATGGCACACCAAAGTTAGTTTAATCAGGTATCACGGGTGTGTCAGTCTAGTTTACGTGTGATAGTTACTGCATACCCTTCACCTATCTGTCATCTACCCATCACCTGTGATTAGTTTTTTCTCCCCACACCTGGGTGACACTTCTTCACTTCACCCCACCATGATGAGCGGGTATTTTCGGGCCGTGGTACAAAGGGTCTTATTTGAATCTTTTTGACTATATGCCTTATTTAGTTTCACATAATGATATTCCTTTTATTTTAATTAAATGATATTCATTCTTTTTCTCATTTTTCGTCTCCTGTTTTTTTTTTTGTTGCTAATGCTAGTCTTTTTATTTTTATTTTTATGATGCAGGTGGGCAAACTAGCATCAGGTACCCTTTAATTGATTATCTTACATCACTTCCTAATTTCTGTCCCAAATGGCCAATACAGGAAAAAGTAGTGGGTACATTAGGGTGAATTGTATTTTTGATAGTGCTAGTTTCTATTCCTTACTGAAGCTACATTAATTTGCCATTGGATCAACAAATATGTATTTTGGACAACTCTTGGCATGCTAGAATGCTTGAATTATTCTCGAATTGGATTTTATTACATTTTTTATTTCAAGCATTAGCTAATTAGTACTTTCAGGCCATACTGGAGATGCTATTTTCCAAATACGCAAGCCATAATATATGTGGTCGATTCCAGTGACACAGAAAGACTAGTAATTGCAAAAGAGGAGTTTCATGCAATTTTAGAGGTATTACTCTTTTCTGATGATAGTTTTTGCATAAAAGTTATACTTTTTTAACACCATACATATCTCATGTGTCTTAAACATAGGAGGAAGAATTAAAAGGCGCCGTTGTTCTCATATTCGCCAACAAGCAGGTTGAATAATTTGTCGTGCAAGCAAATAAGCTATGTGATGTTAATGAAGCAGTTACCATCCGTAAATAATCAGTGTTAACTCTTTTTTGACATTTGGGTGGATAGGATCTTCCTGGTGCCCTTGATGATGCTGCTGTGACAGAGTCACTGGAGTTGCACAAAATAAAAAACCGTCAATGGTCAATATTTAAAACTTCTGCAATCAAAGGAGAAGGTCTCTTTGAGGGCTTAGACTGGTAAGCTCAACTCTGATTATATTTTGTGTTCAATTATGTTTTGAACTCCTCTAGACAGTCTATTTGATGCGCGCTTTGAGATGATGAAATATGTTTTTCAAGCTAAATAAGTACATGTGGTAAATATTAGACATGGCAAACATAGAATATTAGAAAAAGTAGGTGGTTATTTTTTGACAATTGAATTCCATGTCAGCATCAGTTTTTTTTGGTTGGTCAATTATGCGGATTCTACCTTTGTTCACTAATTTGGCTGGTTTTTGTGATTTTTAACAATAAGTAATACGAGTAGTTTTTTCTTGATCTTATTGCCACTATACTTATATTATAACAACAAATTTGTTTAGTACATATAATGTGACTATATGTCACATTCAAAAAATATATGGCATACCATAAAACACGCTATTTTGCTTAACAAGGGAACAATACAACTGGGCAACTGGCTAGCAATAAGAGTCACTAGTTGTAACTTGTAAGAATCAACACCTCAATGGTGTAATTTTAAGATTCCACGAGCCTCACTTGCGAATTACTTGTATATTCTGTTCGGGAATTCTCCACCTCTCCAGAAGCTGTCTATTGTTCGATGTAGCTTTAAACTTGAGGGATAAGAGCCTTAGACGAACGCTGCTCACAATCACCTCAGTCATTTGGGTCGCCGAACGTGAGTCTGTTGAAAATAAACGTGAATTGCGCTCTTGCCATATGAGCTATGATGCATTATCACTCCAAACTGAAGTAGTTAATCCATTTCCAATCTTCTTCTAGATAGAGGCCTAAGAGTATCACGCAACTGAATCAGTTTCCGCCAACTCCAGTTCATAGAGCCTTGAGGTGCGACATCCCAAAAGCTTGTACCTTTCAATTTGTACCCATAGTGATTTCCAGTCTGTCAGAATGCTCCATACATGAGAAGTCTTGAGCTCCTTGTTCACATCATTAATCTGTTTTACCTCTAGCCCGCCTTCATACTTTGGTAAGCATACTGAATTCCATGAAACTTTATCCTTGCCTTTGACCATAGATCCCTTCCCCCAAAGGAAGTTCCTCATCTTTTGTTCCAAGTCTTTAGTGATTAGAGCAGTAAGGATAAACACAGATGGCCAATTGATGCTAAGACCGAATTTATTGCCACTATACTTATCATCATGCTTGTTTGGTTTTATGCTTTTTTTTACTGCCCTAGCCAGAATGCTTCATGCCCTTCTCTTTTTATTCCTTTTTCTTCTTTTCCCAAAAAAGTTTGTGAACTTGGCATGTCAACTTTAAAGGTGGAGTATCAAATCGTTTCAAGTTTCCCAAGTGACCAACACCTATGTAGACATGTAGTTAAGGACTGAAATTTGTAGGTTTCGGTCAAGGAACGATATTTGAAATATCGGTTATTTCGTTGAAATTTTGGCGAGATTTCTGTAATTTTAATATACTAATAATAATTACATAAAATAGTTTATTCGTGTCAACTATCAAATATACGAGTGATAAAGATTATATATTTATATAATCACTTGATCAGTGATTTTAAGCATATACAGATTTTAAGCTGAAATACCAAAGTCGTGTACCTTGGGTGCTGCTGTTGAAAAGAAAGAAAGCAGATCATTCATTAGGTTTGTGTTTATTATGTTTGTTCAAGTTTGGTTTGGCTTATTGCCACTATACTTATTATCGTGGTTGTTTGTTTTTACGATTTTTTTTAACTGCCCTAGCTTGAATGCTTCATGCCTTTTTCTTTTAATTTTAATTTTTTTCTTTTCCCATGTTTTCATGTCTTTTGTTATTCTTTCTCCAAAACAAGTTTTTTTGAATTTATGTAGAATGGTGATTTGTTTTGTTTTTTAGTCGTTTTTTGTGGGTTTCAGATGGTCCTATCTGCAAAGTTAGTTATAAGTGGCCTAGTAATGTGAATGTCAGAATACGATAAGCGAATGATTTATATAATTGTTTAGATTCTTTATAAGATGTTTCTAACGAATATCTGTTAACTTTTCAAAGATCTTACGTAAGATGCATCTATAACCAAAATATCTGTCTGTGTTTTACTTTTGGAAGTATATAGACAACAAGTTGGCAAGAAAACACAGATATATCTAAGTCGTATATGTTTCTGTCGTTCCTTATAGGTTATAGTAGGTTTTTAAAGTGTTTAGTTTTGATCACTGGTTTCATATAACATGTTCCATTGTCGATAGGTCAATGTTTGATAATGATATGATCCCACATTGGCCAAGTATGGGATTGGTTGGTGGTTTATAAGCCTAGGTGTCCCCTCCTCCTTTGAGCTAGCTTTTGAGAGTGAGTTCTACACCTAGCTTATGGCATGATACGAGCCTATTATGGGATGGGTTCGTATCAATTGGTATCAGAGCTAGCCCTACCTTTCGAGGTTCTAACGCTTGGAGTGGTGGCCTATGGAGTGGTGGCTTGGACCCAAGGAGAAGGGTGCCAACCGTGACCAACATAGCCGTGACCAACGAGGACGTTGGCTCTTCAAAGGGTGGGGTATTAATATGATCCCACATCGGCCAAGTATGAGATTGGTTGGTGGTTTATAAGCCTAGGTGTCCCCTCCTCTTTTGAGCTAGCTTTTGGGAGTGAGTTCTACACCTAGCTTATGACATGATACGAGCCTATTATGGATGGGTTCGTACCAGATAAGTTGAGATTTTTATATTGTGATAGATTTTATCAATATTTGTGGTTCCCATTTGTTCAGTTCGGTGTGTTCATCTTTTTATGCATAGAAAGATGGAGCAATAAAGTATGCATATACAGTTTGGTGATTCTATACAGTTGTACCTGAAAAATTTACACCGAAACAAAATTACGCATTTTCTCGACGTATCTATTTGTAAAAATCTAATTTCTTAGTTACAAGATACAAGAAAGTGGATTAAACATGTGGATATTTCGGCGCAACCTGACACAATTTGATTTGGCTCGTACTTTAAACTACCCATTTGACCCTATACCTAACCCACTCGTTTTAGCTCCTTTAGAGTCAAGAAGTGTTTATCATATTCTGGAATTTTTCAGCCAACATCCCACTTAGATCTCATAAAGATTTCTTTATGAGCTGTTCTTTTTGCTTCATAAGATCTTTTTTGCTTCATAAGTGTTTATCATATTCTGGAATTTTTTCAATTGCTTCATAATCTCTTCTTGTAGTGAAAAGACCTTATTTACAATTAAGGTGATCATTATAATCAGTTCGCCACTATCTTCTTTTTTTTTTTTTTTTTTTTTTTTTCTTTCTATAGTATACTTTAGAAAGACAAATATCAACATCCCACATAATAATCAACATTTTTGTCCACTACAGGACTTGAAGTCTTGAGCCCACAAACTTTTAATTGTACGGAATTTTGTTTTTGTTTGTGTAGTTTAATTTACTATATACCAGTCAAACGTATAAAAATATGCTCATATATGTTCATAAATGTTTTTGGCAGGTTGAGCAACACACTCAAGTCTGGCGGTGGCTAAACCTTATTTATTGTGTGCTCCCCACGCACAACTTTGTGACTGTCTAGTATCGTTGATATGGTCTTTTACCTATTGAGCTTTTAACGTCTTTCAGAGGCCAAATGCTGATGATGTGTTACCGGAACATCTAAATTGTAGCCTCATACCCTCATTTTTCCTGTTTGATACATTCTTCGTCTTCGTAGTTAACTTTTTATATTAATATTACATTTCTTTTTGTACTTTTTGAAGAATTCCCTCCATGAAAATGAACATTATGTATGATTCTGTCTTTTTGTGTTTGGTGTGGCAGATTTTTGTGTTTATTGTTATTGAAGTTGGAAATGGAAATAGGTTTTGAATATTCGGTAGGATATTTTCCTTTTAACTAAAATATGCTTTTCATTAAATTGTGTATCAACAAAAATACCTATAATGATAATCGCCCAGAATGCTTCACGCAATTCTCCTTTTTTCCTTTTCTTTCTATAAAACAAATTTGATTAAAATTTTGTTTTTATTTATGTAGAACTGGGGTTCGTGGTGATTTTTAGTCCCATATTATGGATTTCAGATGGTATTGTTTGATAGTGGCTGGTGATGTTAGAGGGAAAGGGATTGTGTCGCGGATGATATTTGCAAACAATTAAGCAGCCTCATAATGAGAATCTTGAAATTTACGATTGGTAAATGATTTTTATAATCATATAGGATTTAAAAAAAATGTTTATCCTCAAAAGGCATTAGCCGCAAGCCCGCAAGATGAATCTATAACCAAAAAAGATTGTTGCCAGCTTTTGTCTGAGATTTACTTTGATAAATATATTACTCTAACAAAAAAGTTGGCAATAAAACACAGATATTTCTATGTCGTATATGCTCGTTTTGGATTATTATTATTATTATTATTATTATTATTATTATTATTATTATTAAAAATCAACCTAAAATTATAAGAACTTGACATGTGAATTCTACTAATTCTCTTTTATTTTTTCATATGTCATCATTATTTTTTCATATGTCATCATCTTATGATTAAATTGATTATTAGGCATAATTTAGATTTATCATTATATTAATTATTATTTGTCGTTTCTTAAAGATTACATGGAGTAGTAGGTTTTTCAAGTGTATAGTTTTGAACCACTAGTTTCATATAACATGTTCCGATGTCGATAAATATTTGTGGTTCCCATTTGTTCAGTTGGGTGTGTTTATTTTTTATGCATATAAAGATGGAGCAATAAAGTATGCATATAGGCGACACTTTGGTGTTTTACATGGTTTCTTTTATGCTAGAAATCATATTTTGCTTAACAAAGTCAATGTATTTATATAATTTAGGTAATTCTATTTTCAATTATTTATTAAAGGAAAATATAACTACAAAATTTCACGAAATCAAGTTAGTATATATCCCGACAACCACCAAAGTACCATAGAGATCATAAGTGGTCATGATATCCTTTTCTATTTTTCCTTTTTATGCGTATAATGTTTTTGGGCCATCCACACAATTATATATCTGCTAATCCGATGTCCACCCCGCCTCATATTGTACTGGGATGGTCTATCTTATTGATACAAAAGCTACGAGGGTCAAACCTCTATCGGTAAAAATCTTGAGGAAAAAAGTTCCGAAATGGTACGAGGAATCTTCCGGTTAGGCCAAATCAGAATCAAATACTCGAATTCTCTGTATAACCCAAACTATGAAAACCTCTTCTGTTTATTAGTTAAATCGATTTACTAACTTAACAAGGATTTTCATGCGAAGAAAACATATGGACTTTTACCTAAATTAACAAATTAGGATATTATGTGCCATAACGTACTTTTACCTAAGAATCCAAAAATAACTATTGTCAATGAACTATTTTTTGTTTCTTTTCAATCAAATATCAGTTCTTTTTGTCTCTCTAATTTCCAGCCACTAATTTTATTTCTTCAGTGTTTTTTTTTAATATATATATATATATATATATATTTTATTTCTTTATATCCTCTTATTTGCTTAACGAACATATCCCAAAATTTGAGTAATTGCAATAATGCACCATCTAAGAGAATAGAAATTTAAGAACCAATAGTGCTTATTGGATAGTTGCATTAAACAAACGAGTACGATCCGTGTTAATTTTACTTCCATAACTACATAAATGATCCCAGTAAATTTGTATGTCAATTTACAAATTATGCTACAAAATTTGATAAAAACTCAATTAGTTTGACCCCTCCAAATAAAGATCTTGTCATTTAGCTCCTCTGCCGCCAATATTGTTTCTTCGGTCTCAACTGCATCAAAAAATAAAAATTAAGCTTAGCGAAAAATAAGCCTATAATATAAAATTTATTTTGAGGAAGGTTATATACTTGGTTGCTGTGGCACTTCCTGCAGTTGGTTGCACTTGGGGAGAGACGAGCATAACACCTAATAAAAAAAACTCATCAGCTCTTTTTTCTGTCAAGAAAGTGGTAATACATGGTATATAATACGAGTAACTATATATGCACATACACATATATACAAGCAAATACACCATTGAAAATATATATATACGAGAGTGAAAAGAAGAATCTCTTTACTTGCGGCAAACTTTCTTGTTTTCGCGATACTTCCGAGCCAAAGCAAACAAGTTAGGTTCAATCCGGTTATACCAACCACCCCTGAATCCTCCCCTAAGTCTCAACACCAAATGGAGAGTCGATTCTAGACAAAACATCGATCGATCGACAAGTCAAACCAATGGAAAGAAAAAAAAAAAAAAACTAAATAAAATATCTGAATAAATCAATTAAAACATTCCAACAAATCATAAAATCTAACATATATGCATTCTCTTTAGAATCACGGTTATTTAATATATAAAGTATGTCATATATTAGTATGCATTATGATTCATAGCCTTAAGGGCTACCAATGACAAAATTCTAAATAAATATTTGTATATAAGCTTTCTAAAGCATCATTTAGTTACAAAGTAAATGAAATTAAACCTTTTTGGATATTGTAATCAGCAAGAGTGCGACCATCTTCAAGCTGTTTTCCGGCAAAAATCAAACGTTGCTGGTCTGGTGGGATACCTATATACACATATATATACATTACATTATAATCATGGATATAATAAACTTAAGCATAAATATTTAAATAATATAATACAGTAGTAAATAGATATGGATGCATGAAAAACACACTACTATATAGAAAGCATAATATAGGATTTTATCCCCATAATCAAACTTTCCATATTCGGTGACTCTATTTTTTTTTCAAGGGCGTACTAAAACTCTACTCCCTACCAATTAACTTCAAAGAGAGCTGAATTTGCATAAAAATTTTTCAATTGCCAAATCCATGTTAATAATTCATCTTATTTATCGGATTATGATGTATAGATAGAGTTATTATTTCTCATTTAGCTCAGATGATATCCATTGTTGGAAATCGCTCGCAAATTTGATGAACAAATATTCTGCAATCTATTTGAATACGTATATTCATCTATTACTATTGTTTTTTCATCAAATTCGCAGGCTCGAATCAAACATGTCTATGAACAAAATTAATACACACAAACTCACACACTATGTATATAATGAATTTTGTTCATAGACATGTTTGATTCGAGCCCGAGATATGATCTGGATGGGCCAACAATATCCGCCCCCACTATTGTCTCTAAAATAACAATATAATTGAAGTGTTCTATATATAATCTTTTCACTCAATCTGCAACAGTTTTTGATTTTACAAATTTGGAAGTGTTCTAAGTATCTGTGATCAGTTACATACAAAGGTCATATGGTGCTGCCTGCTGTAACTAAAACCGATGGTAAATTTTGCGAACAAACTTATATTAACATCTAATGCAACAGTAGTTCGTTACATGTGTTATATTTATAATACTTCTTACACGTCAAAAAACCATAACAATTATTGCATAAAAGAAAGAAAGAAACTGCTCAGTGCTGCCTTCTGTGGACGTTTTGAGCCCCAATATCTCGACGGTGTATGGAGAGGTTAAGATGTAGGCAGACCTTACCCCTACCTAAGTAAAGATGTTGCTTCCAGTTTCTACCTAAATGGTAGAAAATGTTGGAACCACGTTAGTGTGACCGTCACTGATCATGTATCATTCCTGATATGATAATTGACGATAATGAAATCCCTATGTCTAGGTAAATATATGATGAGCGTATTTACTCTTAGAGATGTAGAATAGGGTTTCTCATTAGGTGATTGTAAATAAGAGGACTAATGGTATACACATTAAACACCAAAGGGGTTAAATGTGTAATTACTAAAGGGTGGTAAGTGTAATTATTCTCATTATAAATAGAGGGTAATTAACCCTAAGTTAAGGTTAATCACACACACATAATCCCACACAAATTCTTGTGTTTACTCCTCTCAAATTCGTGCATAACATCATAGCCGAATTACCCATCTCATCCTAACTCAATCACCTTGTTTTGGGAACCCGAAATCAATGGCAAACATGTTTAATGCCTTTACAGGTTCCACAGGATCATCTGGTGAGTATTTTCCCTTGAATCAAACCATGTTTATTCCAACATGTGGTATCAAAGACGCGTTACGAAGTCCTGTTATGTTTTTGGTTCGTTTCGAGTGTTTTACGCGAACTTAGAAGCTGCAGAATGAAGAAACTTGTGCTGACATCATCACGAACTCAAAACTACTTCGTGCTGACGTCATCACAGTTTCTGCACCACCTTCGCGCTCATGTCTTCACACGAAGTTAGCTATCTTCGCACGAACTCAGCTATCTTCACACGAACTCATTACTACTTCGTGCTGACGTCATTACACGAACCAGATTGTCTTCACGCTGACGTCATCACGAACTTCGTGTAGACTTATGACTTCTTCGTGCTGACGTCATCACACGAACATCGTGTTGACTTATGCTACCTTCGTGCTTACATAATCACGAACTTATGGTCTACTTCGTGCTTACTTATTCACGAGTTATAACTTAAGTTTGTATTAAACTAAAGATGATTTTAGCCGATGAATGAACTCGTGCTTACTAATTTTACCTTATAATTTTGTGGCTAAATTTGTCTCTTATTTTCGAAAATTATTTTTTCTGAGACATTTTTACCATAGCACTTTAAGGGTAAAAATTTTTGGTCACGCTGACCTGAGCTCGATCCCAGCCAGGGACTCTGCCCCTTGGACCCCGCTAGGGGCTGCCGCCCCTTGGAACCCGCTCCCAAGGGCGCTGCCCCGGACCCCCGTAATGTGTGGGGGCTTCGCACTAATGTACATGGTTTCATCATTTGTGCCCAAAGGTCAAATATGATTCTCATGGTGCGTTTTTTCCTTTTGGATAATGAACACTAAGTATATTGATTCTGCCCAAAGGTGATTTAATACACTTTGTGTGCTAAAAGGAATATTTTTCATGCATAAGATACACGATTCTTAATTTTGTGCCCAAAGGTCAAAAGATAAGCGTTGTGCCGCATGACCTTAATGCTCATGTGTACTTAGATATTAGTTACTTCTGCCCAAAGGTGATGTAAATCTAAGTAGAGCCTTATGTCAACTTATTGTTTTGGTGTTTAGAATAGGTTACCTATCACTGGCTTCATTAGTATAATGGTCTTAGTTTCATTACTTTTAGGAACATTACATTAGCCTCTTACGTATTTAGGCAGCACGTTAGTTCCATTACTTAACAAGCCTTGGATATCTAATTATGTTATTATAAGGAACATTATTATTAGCCCTTAGTTAAGTTTAGGCATTACTTTAGTTCCATTAGTTTTATAGATATTGCTTAGCCTGCTTTAGATAGCTAATTATGTCACTATAATCTAATTGCCCTTAGTTTTAGGCATTACTTTATTAATCTTCTATTACTTGTATCCTAAATCTATATCCTCCTTATTCCACTGTAGCACCTACTCTCGGCGCATTCAGCAACTTAACGGTGCAAACTATGCTTCATGGAAAGATCAGTTAGATCTTACTCTGGGGTACTATGACCTGGACTACGCCATTCGTCATGATGAACCCGCTGCTATTACTGCGAACTCTACTGCAGAACAGAAAGCAGCATTTGAGAAGTGGGATAAGGCGAATCGGTTATCACTTATGACGGTCAAGAACTCTATTCCCCTTGGTCTTCAAGGAGCTATCCCCGAGTCTGACAAAGTCAAAGATTACCTCAAATCTGTTGAGGATTACTTCAAGGGATCGTCTAAAGCGCATTCAAGCAGCTTAATGCTAAAGATGCTTACTTTGAAATATGATGGAAGAAGCGGTGTCCGTGAACACATATTGAAAATGAGTGACATGGCGAACAAGCTTAAGACTCTCGAAATGGAAGTTTCTGATAACTTTCTTATGCATTTCATAATGACATCATTGCCTGCTCAATTTGATGCCTTTAAGATTAACTATAATGCTCAGAAGGACAAATGGAAGATGAGTGAACTGATTGCAATGTGTCAACAAGAAGAGGATCGCCTTAAGCTCGAGCAACCTGAAGCTGTTCACTTTACTACCACTGCTAATTCCAAGAAGAGGAAGGGTAACAACGGTAAGAAGACTGGAAATAAAGCTTTAAAGGTCAGTCCTGGTGCAGTTGCCTCTAGCTCTAATGTCTTGAACATCAAGTGTAAGTTCTTTCGTGCTCAAGGGCACATTCAGAAAGACTGTCCTAAGTTCAAGGAATGGCTAGCTAAGAAAGGTAACGTACTTTATGTAATATTTGATTCTTTTACTACTGATGTTCCTGTTAATACATGGTGGGGTGACTCTGGTTCTATGGTTCATGTGACTAACTCAATGCAGGGATTCCATACAATCTAGAAGCTACGAAAGGGCCAAAGAAAACTTAGAGTTGGAAGTGGTGATCTTTTAGATGTCGAAGCCATGGGAACTTATATTTTACATATGAGTATTGGAAAATGTATTAGACTATTAGATACCTTATATGTACCGAGAATTACTTGAAACCTCGTATCTATTTCTAGACTAGACATTGAAGGTTTTGTAATAATTCATGGTTTCGGCAAGATTACTATTACTCTTAATAATGAATTGCTTGGTCGTGGTTTCTTGGATGGATTGTTGTATAAATTAGAACTAGATCATAATTTCTCACAATCTTTGTTATTTTTTGATGTTGATGATATAACTAAAACAAGGACAAAATCACTTAAGCGACAAGAGAATTCCTCCATGTTGTGGCATAAACGTCTTGGTCACATCTCACGAGATCGCATGACACGACTTGTAAAGGATGGAATCTTACCATCTCTTGACTTCAGTGATTTTGAAACATGTATTCAATGCCTCAAAGGCAAAATGGCTAAAGGGAATAAGAAAGGAACCACCAGAAGTTCCAACTTGTTGGAAATAATTCATACTGATATAAGTGGCCCCTATCCCGCTTCCATTACAGGACATACTTCATTTATTACATTTATTGATGATTATTCACGTTATATGCACCTTTATTTGATTAAGGAAAAGTCTGAATCCTTGCAAACTTTTATTGATTTTAAAACTTTGGTTGAAAACCAACTTGAACGTAAAATAAAAGTTGTAAGATCAGATAGAGGAGGTGAGTATTATGGTAGACATACTGACGTTGGTCAAGCCGCTGGTCCTTTCCATGACTTTTGTAAGGATCATGACATAATTAACCAATACATCATGCCTGGTTCTCCTCAACAAAATGGTGTTGCTGAAAGAAGAATTAGAACCCTAATGCTAACTTACCTATTTTCCTTTGGACTGAGGCCTTAAAAACAACCGTTCATATACTCAATAGAGTTCCTTCTAAATCTGTCCCTAAAACTCCTCATGAGATTTGGATAGGGAAGAAACCGAGTCTTAGATATATTAAAGTATGGGGCTGTCCTGCCAAAGCTAAATTCTATAACCCTAACTTAAAGAAACTTGATCCTAAGACTATTACATGTTTCTTTGTCGGTTATCCGGATAACTCAAAAGGTTATCGGTTTTACTGTCCTTCCCACACTACTCGCATCAGTGATACACAACATGCCACGTTCCTAGAGAACTCAGAGATCAGTGGGAGCATGACAAATCATAACTTCGATTTGCAAGAAGTACAAGAAGCGGGGGGAAACGATTCGTCGGTTATTATTACTCCTCCGATAATTCCTCTTGTACAGAACGCTGCTCCGAATGTCACTGATCCAACTCCTCCTAATGTTAATCATGAGACCACTAATGCTGAAGGATCTTCCGAAAATCCCGAAAATCAACTCAGGAGATCATCGAGGTCACGTAGGGCCACTAATTTTGAGACTTCATTACTTATCTCACTGAAGTTGAGGATGTTGGAAAGCTTATTGATCCTACCTCCTATAAAGAAGCCATTAATAGTGATCAGGCCACTCAGTGGAATGAAGCCATGATTGAAGAGCTTAATTCCATGCAGCATAATGACGTTTGGAAATTGGTTGAACTTCCTGAAGGATCCAAAACTGTTGGTTGCAAATGGGTCTTCAAAACCAAATTAGACCCGAAAGGAAACGTCGAACGCTATAAGGCCAGATTGGTTGCGAAAGGCTATACTCAGAAGGCTGGAGTCGATTATCAAGAGACATTTTCTCCCGTGTCTCGTAAAGACTCTTTAAGGATCGTTATGGCACTAGTAGCTCACTTTGATTTTGAGTTACATCAGATGGATGGCAAAACAACTTTCTTAAATGGAGACTTGGAAGAAGACGTATACATGTGGCAACCTGAAGAATTCATTCCAAAAGGTAAAGAGCACATGGTCTGCAAGTTAAAGAAATCCATATATGGGTTGAAGCAAGCATCGAGACAGTGGTACCTTAAATTTGATGAAGTTATTAAAGAACAAGACTTCATAAAGAATCAAGTGGATCAATGCACCTATCTCAAGATCAGTGGGAGTAACTTTATAATCCTTGTTTTGTATGTAGACGATATTCTACTAGCAAGTAATAACTTGGATATGTTGCATGAGTCGAAGCGGATGCTTTCGCAGAAATTCGACATGAAAGATCTCGGTGATGCCTCTTATGTTATAGGTATCGAAATACATCGGGATAGGCATAATGGTATTTTAGGTCTTTCTCAAAGGGCCTATATTGAGCGGATTTTAGAACGCTATAACATGCAACATTGCGCACCCACTGTAGCTCCAGTAGTTAAAGGAGATGTATTCGGTACTTTCCAAAGTCCGAGCACTAAGATTGAAAAGGAGCAAATGAGGATGATACCTTACTCATCAGTAGTTGGGAGCATTATGTATGCTCAGGTCTGTACTCGTCCAGATATTGCTTATATTGCCGGTATGCTAGGGCGTTACTTATCTAATCCTGGATTAGCACACTGGAAAGTGGCTAAGAAAGTTCTACGATATCTGCAAGGGACCAAAGACTACAAACTAACGTATAAAAGAAGTGACAATCTAGAAGTAGTAGGCTATTCCGATTCCGACTTTGCCAAAAGCAAGGAAGATAAGAAATCTACTTCTGGGTATATTTTCATGTTAGCTGGCGGACCTATCTCTTGGCGGAGTCATAAGCAGAAACTGACTGCAACGTCCACCATGATGGCTGAATACATTGCCGTTTATAATGCTACTTGCCATGGGATGTTAATTAGGAATCTGGTAAGTGGACTCAAAGTCGTCAACTCCATTTCTAGACCATTGAAGCTTTACTGTGATAACTCAGCTGCCATAACTTTCTCGAACAGTAACAGTTCAACTGGCGCTGGGCTGTATCTCGATACAAAGTATCTGTTTGTATGCGAATGGGTCGAGGAAAATGTTCTTTGTATTGAGTACATAAGTACAAATGACATGCTAGCGGATCCGATGACCAAAGGTCTTCCTCCTAATGTCTTCGTAGGACACGTGTTGAAGACGGGACTTACTAAAGACTTAGTTTAATTTAATAGGATATTGTACTTATTTGGTCATTAGTATTATTGTTTAAAAATTTTCCTCCTTATTTAGATTTTTTTTGTCTATTAATTACACTTTGAGTACTCATATTGGTGTATTGACATTATTGTGACAAAATTTGTCTTAGTCAATTGATCATTGCTTTTTGGTTTTAAATTTGAGTCATAGTTTGACTAGTGGGGGTCCTGAGTTGATGTTCTTCTCTACGATTGTACTTATTGGCTATGATTTCGGTTTAAAACAAAATGAGTATTATTCCGGAACTTATTTAAATACTCATAGATAAATGATCGCTGGGTCCAGGGGGAGAATGTTGGAACCACGTTAGTGTGACCGTCACTGATCATGTATCATTCCTGATATGATAATTGACGATAATGAAATCCCTATGTCTAGGTAAATATATGATGAGCGTATTTACTCTTAGAGACGTAGAATAGGGTTTCCCATTAGGTGATTGTAAATAAGAGGACTAATGGTATACACTTTAAACACCAAAGGGGTTGAATGTGTAATTACTAAAGGGTGGTAAGTGTAATTACTCTCATTATAAATAGAGGGTAATTAACCCTAAGTTAAGGTTAATCACACACACATAATCCCACACAAATTCGTGTGTTTACTCCTCTCAAATTCGTGCATAACATCACAGCCGAATTACCCATCTCATCCTAACTCAATCACCTTGTTTTGGGAACCCAAAATCAATGGCAAACATGTTTAATGCCTTTACAGGTTCCACAGGATCATCTGGTGAGTATTTTCCCTTGAATCAAACCATGTTTATTCCAACAGAAAATGCCCTCCAACCTTTGCATGAGATGGGGATCGAATAGCACAAATCAAAGTCGCGCAACGAGCGGCATGATCTACCTACTACTGTATAAAGATAAACATATGAATATATTTAGAGAATGAATTAAGAATAATACCTTCTTTGTCCTGAATTTTGGTCTTGACGTAGTCAATAGTGTCTCTGCTTTCAACATCAAGGGCTATGGTTTTCCCTGTTAGGGTTTTCACGAATATCTGCATTCAATCTTCTTTTCTTGGCTAATTGAATTGAACTTCAAAGTTTATGTTATACTCGTATAGTAATTGAGTATTTATATATGATGTTTTGTTTTTTTTACGTTCAGGGTTTTCGCTTTTTATAGCCCATTAACAATGTCTCGTTTCTATAATTTTTTGTGCCTAAAAGTTATAATTCTTAGTTTTTTTGGCATGTTGTTTTCTATTTATTTTTATAGGTGAGTGTATTATTATTATTGTTTTTAGTATTATTATTATTCATCTAAGCTCAACAAAACTTTTAGTGTCTATTGAATATTATTTTGACAATCTTCTTTCGTTAAGTAGTTAATGGATGTAGTATTCTCCAACATTAGGAGGGTGGCGACGCCTAACGGCATGACAGGGCAACATCCTATGATGTAGCGGCACTCCGACACCATCCTTTAGGCATGGGTGCGGCATGAATGGCTATGATAATAATTTCTGTTGAGGCATTGTGAGAGAGATGGAGAGAAGGAGTTGGCATATATATGAGACACACAGATCAATATATATATATATATATATCCCTTTTGCCGTACCCTCCCCCCTATCTGGTATTAGCAGAGTCCTAACGTCGCTCCTGGTATCCCTTTCTAAGGTTGGTATAGTATGCTTTGCATCTGCAGCCTTAGTTGCTGATCCCTTGCATCATAAAAACAATCTTACAAGGGTTATATCAGACTGGTCCGATACGATGGATTCTTATTGAGTCGGTAGAAAGCTTGTTGTGTGCGCAGTGAGGCAGGTGGCCGTGGTAAGTCGCGATTTGGTACGAGCTTGGAAATCTCAATAAGTGTTGCAGCAAGTATCTAAACCCAGTTATGAACCCAGATAACCGCCTATCCCGCTCATCTTCTTTTTCTAGTTTCCGCCGCTCCTTTTCTCCCAGAATTAATCAGTCGTATGATGTCTCATACTTAGCTGATGATTCAAGAATTCCAATCACAAAAGTCCCAGTAGTTAATCCTTACGCCGTTTTCTCTAAACCACATAATAACTTTACAAAAAGAGTTAAAAACATCATTAGCCCATCGGTAACAGGGAGATTATTCACACATCTAACTTCTGTTCACACCAACTCCCTGCAACAACCTCCGAACACCTTGTAACCATAGAACTACCCTCAGATCTACCAAGAATCAGTCTTAACCATGGTTACACCCACATCCACTTCGGTATAGTAAAACTTGCACTCACCTTTCACGGTAGAAAAGGACTACCAGCATTCTCCCGCATAGCTTTGCTTGATACTAGATTCAAAGAATACCAACACGCATGTATTGGTACAATCCAAACAACCTTAAATGCTGGGACAGTCTTCGTGACCTTTTACCCCAACTTCAATATGCCACTTACTTAATGACCCATCATTGATGACAACCTTAAAAAGCTCAATTTCAAATTGGTGGAACCCCACAAGTTAATACCTTTCAAGCCACGTTTCATTATCAGATGGCATACAGAGTCCAAAACCACTGTTTGGATATCATGGTACGTGGCCAAGACAACTCTGGTGATGCATTGCTCATATATGTGGATTCCAACGCCACACCAACATGCACGTATGTTCCTAAGAAGTTATCCAGGGAAGAGCTCATAAAGCTACTCCCAGAAAAATGGATCACTAATTATGAACAGACCCATCAAGCAACACCGATCCAAACTACAAATACTCCAGATTTTGTCCGACATAATGACGGTCTGGTTGAAGTTAAGTTTGCAACTCAAGATCGACAGGATGTATTTCCCTCGATAAATATGATCCAACTGGTTGAAATGCCCAGTAATGATACACACTTCTCTTATGATGTGTGTAACTGCAAGGTATGCTTAGATGAGGCAGATCAAGTAAAATACGATGAAGACATTCCCAAGAGAAAGAAGATCACAAACATCTCTAAAAAAGAGGTATGAAGTTGGAGACCCTACTATTGGTCTTCTTGGTGAACCGTCTGGAAAATTTGACTTTTTTTTGTCTCATATGAAGACTCACCACCTAAACCTTCATCACCCACAAAACCCGAGATCCAACCGGATTATAATTGGAAAGAATGCTTGGTCATTACCCCATCCCCAACATCCTCAGAATACCAAACAGAATTCCCCCCGTTGTCCACCTTTGAAAATCCCCAACAAAAAACCAAACACAGCTGGAAAGTCCAAACACCAAATGTTGTTGGTCCTAATGGTGTCACTAATACCATCTCTCCTACTGAAGCCACATTAACTGGCAAAGTGAAAACGTTGTTGCTGATGATCCATGGAGAGTGTCTACTACCTCATTTGTTAGACCAGCTTTTGATCCACAACTGTTGTCAACATCACTGTTTGCAACACCGTCTCCATCAATGAAACTATGGTCAAAATAGCAAACCCGGATCAAACAGAGAGCCAGAAAGGCTTCCCCAACACAAAACCCTCCCAGCTATTTCAACCAGCCATCATCATCAAGTAACATACTTCCCCAACACAAAACCCTCCCAGCTATTTCAACCAGCCATCATCATCAAGTAACATAACAGAGCAAGTGGTTGATGACAACATGATGATAGCCTCTTCCAAGGCTCCAGTTTCTTTACCTAAAGAAAAAGAGAACCCCATCTTATTTTTCCTTTATAACTTATGCCAGGAAGACCAAAAACCACTGAAAACGGTGGCTCCTGTCATTGTTCCAGAAACTGATGATGAAACAAACTCCTGCTCTGATGATGGCTCTTATGAAGACTTACCACCAACAACTACTTTCGAACATTGGTTCATGGCAGAACCAGAAGAAGCCACAGAAAATAACGCTTTTTACTCTGAGGTTGATGATGCTATGTCTGGAGCAACTCAAAATGAAAACACTGAAAACATACACAGGCATCCGAGCAACGATTCAAAAATACTGTTCACTTTTGATGACATCCCGCCATCAAAATGGAGAGAAAGATGTATTGAAATGTTGACTTGGTTTACAGCTGAACTCCAGTATTACAACATAGACATAGTCATTAAAAGATTTCTAACCAGATGCCAAGGTAGGCTCAGAGACTGGTATATGAGTCTTGGTGATTATAGAGCCCATCAGTTGCTTTCTGCACAATCAGCAGAAGTTTTTATGAACTTTATTATATTAGAGTTCATTGGGGACCCAACACAACACACTGTCCGCGCCAGAGAAGAATTTCTAAAAATGAAGTGTTGTTCGTTCCAACTAAAAGACTTGGAGAAACATTACAATAAGATGTCAGAAAGGTTCTACTGCTTAAACGGCATAGATGATGTGAACCTGAAACAAGTTTTTCTAAACTCCTTCCCAGAATCTCTTGCAAATGAAGCGTATAGAGCATTGGAAAACAAAAACAAGACAGTCGCCAATGTCACCCTGAGCGAACTCTTCCAACTCATAAAGAATGCTTTATCTAAGCTGTGTAACCAAAAGAAATTTTTGGTTGAATTTGAGAAAACTGGAAAGAGTCTTGGATCTGCTTGTGATGAAAGGCATTTAAAAATCAAATGCAAAGATGAATCATCATGTAGCTGCTCCCGTCCTTAAAAAAGGTCCCCTATAATAAAAAAGTTCAGTAATTACTACTCATCTGAGAGGAAGAATAAAAAAGACAAAAGGGATTGGAAATTCCTTAGCAAAAAAGAATACAGAGGAAGAAACACTGATCAATGCTATGTCTGTAATAAAAAAGGGCATTTTGCTAGAGATTGCAAAGAAAAGAAGAAGACCCAAGCATTGATTGAAGCAATCAACAAGATTGAGCCAGTTGATTTTTCAGATCAAGAGTCCTTGTATTCCTTGGATGATAACCCTAGAGAAAAGACGATCTGCTCAATCCGCTACAACAAAAACGAGTCAGACACAGACGAGTCAGATACGGACGAGTCAACTGACTCAGAAATAGGTCCCAGGCCTATCTACATGGCACAATTGGAGCTCCTTGAACAAGAAGATCGCCCGCCCTTATCTTTTCCCCAAGAGACATCACTGTACCTTGACAAGAAGAACGCTAACAGACAAATAAGGGACCCCCCAAACAAGTGGAGAGAATCTGTTAGACGACAACTCACAAATGAGGTTCTACGAGTCATTGATAATAGACCCCAAGGCATGATTGCACCTGCAAAGATTCCCAATGATGAAAACAGGATAATGCTCAGACAAAATGCCCACACTCTCAACATTCCCTTGATTAGACAAAAGATGCCACCCTTCTCAAAGAACCAATGGACATTTACTGTTCAACACAGGTGCATGAATAATCCTAAAAATGATAGTTATAAAAGGAAGTACAAAGGCATGAAGCTCCAGCCACAAACTACAATGAGTACTTCTAACCCAAACAAGCCACTTCATCAACAACTAAAAGAAAATGGCGTCCCAAAAGAAATTATAGAAGCGGTCAAGAAAAACAACATAAATGACCCATCTCTCTTATCCTGGAAAACATTTCTCACCATCACCAGAAAAACATGTGGCAGACCTCTATATGGCCTTCATTTCCACCCAGACCACCCATACTTAAGTACTCTACGTATCAAAAGAATGGATGCTTTGCCAGATGAAGCTTTAAGTTTCCTTTGGTACCTCACTGAAGAGTTCTGCACAACTTTCGCCTTTAACTCCCAGAAACTTGTAACCTACCTGGTGCGTTGCAAATTAGGTGAATTGACCAAAAGTGAACTCAACACCTACCGTCTTCTACAGTGGTTTCTCCCGATGGATGAATGGATTTATGCATTACAAAGAGCCCCTAGGAAACATTGTATCCTTACTCTTTACAAGCCTAAATTCCATAAAACCACCCAACGATGCAGCCTAGGAGTTCCTTCAAGGTTGGATGGATATGACTCCACCAGATTCATTTTACAAACAAAATCACTATGAATCGTGGATAAGAACTCGCATGGTGTTGGCAGAAGCAAACAAGTTTGATGTTGCCGAGAAAGACCCAGAGATTCTAAATGGGACAAAAGATATTCATAATCATCCGCAAGTGTGTGAATGGGATCAAGCTTATATAGATTATCTCAATAAGCTTCCAATATTCACCAAAGTGCACTTTTTCCAAGTCCCAGCTACAACAAGTGATGCAGTTTAAGGGTCAACAATGGTGGTTCGACGTCAAGATACTTAATCCGCAGAAAGAAGTTTAGTATTGTGTGTCGTTTTGTTAATATTGTCTAAATAATGTCTTAAGTGTGTCTTAAGTGTTAAGTGCGTATTAAGTGTGTTTAATAATTAAATAAGGTCTTAATCACTCTTAAAGTGATTAATGCATATCCTAGGAATATTCCATCTAGATAAGTATATCTAGATTTTTATTTTATTATTATGTTGTCATGGAGTCCTTTCCTTTGCCTATAAAAGGAAGCCTCCCCCATCATTTGTAAAACATCCAAGAAAAGAAATAAAAACTTCTTTCTATACTTCTCTCTTGGTTCCTAAGAGCTCCTTTGAGCCTTAGCCTTGCATAGTTCCTTTCGAGCTACTAAGAACTCCTTCTGAGTCTTAGTGTTTCATAGCTCCCTCTGAGCTAGTGAGCTCCTTCCGAGCTCCTAAGTGCTCCACGTGAGCCTTAGTGTAGAAGTTTCGTCTGGGTTAAGATCCTTCGAGATCTTCTAACTCAAAAGAGCTTCGAGTTCTCTTACTGGTCTTATATAGATCAGTCGTACCCTCCCCCTATCTGGTATCAGATATATATATATATAAAAGAGAATATAAGGCTATCTGACACCTAAGCTTAGGCATGGAACCCCTCACACACTAATATTTTATTATTTCTTGTTTAATAAATAAATGCATGGCCCCCATGATTTTTTGTGACATCTGTCACCAAAATCGATAATTTATTATAGTCTCTAACTTGAATTCTTAATTTCTCGACTAGTAAATGTGCTTACAGAGTATAACAAACATAGAAATGTTGTGATGAAGCCAGTATGTGATTCCTCTTACTTAAATTTCAATAGTTTAAGGTTTAGTCACTTTATCTTCCTAAATTTAGACGGTTATAATTATTCCCGTTAATATTTAGACATATATATACCTATCAATCGTATTCATTTCTAGACATTTATAAAAATCTTTATACATTACTTAGTGGTGGGTTAAAGTTAATAATAATCAAAGTAAATTACAATAATTTTAATTTTAATTATATGTAATACATCACAAATGTGAAGAATATCTCTACTGGATAGTAAAGATCGGCCAAAAAGGGATTACCATCCCATCTTAATTTACTTTATGATAATGGAAATAGTAACTTCATTATAAACTATTAAAATTAGTATTTAATAAACACATTCTTTTAACAATTGTATGTAAGTCAAGTTACGGTCAAGAGTTTCAATCCCATTAGAATTCTTTGATCATAATAATTTATTTATCTCTACAACCATGGGATAAAAGCATGATTAGTTATCATTAAAAAAAAATAATAATCTAAAACACAATTTCCCTTTTGTTACCTTACCTGCCGTTGACAAAACACCACCCCAAACCAAAGTATTATAATCCATATTATGGAAAGCTTAATCCTAAAGATCTCTTGGAATTTCGGTAAGCTTATATAATTTATACTATGTTTTAAAAATGTTTTCATCATATAAATTATATGGTAGAATTCTCATTAATTATATTTAATTTGTAAAGGTACTTTAAGGAGTGATAATCAACCTTGGTGGTAAATTCTTATTCCTTATCTTTATATATAAGTATTAAAAGTTCATATGTAATCTATTTGAAGAGTACATGCATATGGCCAAGTTTCAGAAAATGAAATATGGTTTTTATAAATTACAAGTATAGTCAATAACATTATAAATTCTAGTACAATTGGAGCACAATTATGAATCGTGAGATTATACATATAAATAGTAGGTTATATATATAATCATAAAAAAAAACAATTTGGAAGATTCATGTAAATATAAATATAAGTATATAACTAATTTATATAAGTTTTATTAAAGCGTGAAAGTCTATATAATTATTTGTGTCATGGAAGCCTTCAAAAGTGTGTTTGGAATTATTTCAGATCTGGACAGATTCAGTTAGTTAACTTTGAAGAGTTGTATGTTGGTCATGGAAGATGGTTAAGTCACGATTTTGGTGTCTAAAATTAAGTTCGGGAAGTGTACTTTCTGTTGGAAGTGGTTTCGTGTCAAAATATGAAGTTTAAGTTTGTCAAGCGAATTTTATAACAAAACTGCTCAAAGCTGAGTTTTTAGAACAGATTTAGGTCGACTTCAAATAGTCATATCTTGGTCAATTTTAAGAACAGGAAGTTGTTGCTTCTCCAGATACATGTTTAAGGTGTTGAAAGTTGATAGCAAAAAGAATGGATTTTTTTGAAGCTTGGAAGGTTATTAACTTTTATAAAACTTTTCTGTGCCCAAACAATGACTTTTCTAACTAGTCTGTAATTATGGAATTTTTAAAAATATTTAACGTGCGAAATAAATTAAGTAAAAATTCATGTAAGTTTATAACACTCTAAGGTTACGGTAGTTAAGACTAGAAAACTTGAATTGTTCGTTTCATCCTAATAAAAAATAGATAAAGTTACCAAAAATTTCAGTGAATATGAACTTGTAGAAACCAATGGTGCATCATTAAAACAAATACACTATATTAAGTTATGTGACTTGTAACTTAATAATACATGACAAAATCAGTTGTGAATATTTTGAAAGTATCCATATATGTATATCATCAAATAGGGGTTACAATGGATGGTTATTGACCATGTTCATAATTGTAACTTGTTCATATATATATGTTGTGTAGATTCTAGTGATCTTTTTGGACTTTGCACAACTACTTGTTTGTTGAGGTGAGTTTCGTGGCCCCCTTTTATGTTATTTCTTTTGGGGGAAAATGATGCTCAAAACATTTTTATTTCTTTACCAGCTGTGCGAAAACTAGTTTGCTTTATTGGACATATACGTGTACTTATGAAATGTGTATGTTAGCTTGTTTGCGTTGATTTCATGATGCAATAGATGTCTGTCGATATCTATTGAAGATAATTTATGGCAATGGATAACAATGATAACAAATAACCAACTTTATACTCCAGCTGGTAGTTTGTTGGTATAACAATGTGTGATTGAGTTGTTGGCAAGTGATGTGATTGAGTTGTTGGCAAGTAGTGGTGAGTTTATGTTGTTGGATAACTATGATGGCAACGATCAGTATTTGGTATGCATACATGCTATTACATGTTTATATTTACACTATTGTCCAAACCTCATATATCATGCACAACAAATTCATTTGAATTCCTTTAAACCTACGAACTCACCAACATTTTGTTGACATTTTCGAGCATTCATTTTCAGGTAATAACAATGCTTAAGGAGAGTGAACATATGGACGTTAGGAAGACAAATAAAGAGATCCTTCATGGACTCCTAGATTGCATTTGAACATTGAATACTATTTGCTATTTGAGGCGTGTTGCCTAGACTTATCCTGCTTGTGGGAATCACATTTATTTGGATTTCATTTAGTATGACTCTATTATAAAGTCCATGTGCTTTTGCTATATCTTTTCTTCATATCCTCGATTCCACCTAAGGTGGGGTGTGACATTTTTATGGATTAAAAAAATAATATATGAGTATTCCACACATAAGCTTAGATAGCCGACAAATTCCCATCCCCATATATATATGTGAGTCCACCTACACAAGATGTTAATCAAGTACAAGATATAATACGAATATGATAATAATGACAGTTATATCAAGTAACCCGACTGGCAAGTGATTCTTATCTAGATAAAGACTAGTTAAGAATCACGATCCAGATGATGGATATGAACAAGTAAGATAATTAAGAACAATTGCTTGAAACTATATAAATACTAAATATAGTCAAGTATTATGGCAATGAGTCAAGATGTATTTTTCCAAGTATTTTATTTATTTATATAAACAAAATACAAAGGTTGTTGCAGAACAAAGATAATCACACTTGTGAAAATATCTAAACAACCTAGAAATACAAATGATCTATCAACGAGGATTTACTCGTAAGAATACTTAGAGTAAATAACACACGTTGCAAATGCCAAAGTTCCAAGCACTTTTACAAGTGTGAGAAGTCTTATATTTATAGGCAAACATGTCTTGATGACATGGCAAATGCCGTACAAATATGGTTGGGTGCATTTATGGATTTGTTGGACAAATCCATAACATGTTTGTTTAAGGTAAAGTATGTAAGTTTCTTTGATGTGACTTGACATACTTTATTCCCAACCTTTTGCTAAAACTATCCCAATCTCAGGTATAAAGGTATTAACCGGGTAAAGGTAGTTTGAAGCCTGCAAAAAGACTTCCCCATAATCAGTGTAAAAGTGTTGTAAATACTTTTACACTGAGCCTCTTCAGTTTTGTCTTCCGATAAGATCTTTTCTGAGCTCTGCTTCTGAAATGATCTTCTTCTTCAGTCTGAACGTCTTCAGTGTTAGTTGATTCTGAAACTGAAGTGAAGCTTCAGTGAGCTTTATTCTGAATGACTTCAGAATCCTAAGCAAGCTTCATTCACTGAACTTCAACTATTTTGAACAAATCATACTTAGTCGATTTTTGACCTAACAATATATATATATATAGGTGGGTTACTTATAGTACATGCATTAAAAAAAGTACAAAAAACACATGTGTAAGTTAACTTACTTTCTTCTTTTATGTACTTACACATGTACTTTTTGTAATGCGTGTAAGTTAACTAAAACATATACTTTTTGTACTTTTTTTTAATACATGTACTATAATTATCTTTCCCATATATATATAAGGTAGAGATCATGGAAGAAGGTGTCTTAAGGAAAAAAGGGATATAAGGTCGTATAGGCCAATCAGAACGCGACATGTGACAAAATGAAAAAAAATGCGCAGTGGCATTTTGGCAAATAAATCAAACTTTTCTGAAGCTTGGTCAGCCTGGGTTTTGATCAGCTTGGGTCTGGGTCAATTTGGGTTCTGATCAGCTTGGTAAGTCAACTTGGTTGGGTCAGCTTAGGTTCTGGATTAGCTTGGTTGGTCAGGCTGGTTTCTGGGTCAACTTGGTTGGTCAGCATGATCAGTTTGGTCAGCTTAGGGTCTGGGTCAGATTAGGTCAGCTTGGGGATAGGTTGGATCAAGTTGGGTTAGCTTGGGGTTGAGTCAGCTTAGGGTCAGGCTGGGTCAGCTTCGGGTCAGGTAAGGTCAGGTTGGGGTTTGGGTCAGGTTGGGCTAGCTTGGTTAGCTTGGGTTAGGTCAACTTGACACAATCTACACAAATGTAGATTATGGGTTTTAGGTCAGCTTGGGGTTGGGTTGGGTCAGCTTGGGGTTGGGTCAGGTTGGGTCAGCTTGGTTAGCTTGGGTTGGGTCAGCTTGACCCAATTAACACATAATCTACACAAATGTAGATTATGGGTTTTGAGTCAGCTTGGGGTTGGGTTGGGTCAGCTTGACACAATCTGCTGCACAAATGTAGATTAATCTACACAAATGTAGATTATGGGTTTTGGGTCATCTTGGGGTTGGGTTGGGTCAGCTTGGGGTCTAGGTCAGGTTGGGTCAGCTTGACCTAGCTAATCAACTAAGCTGATCAGAACCCAAGCTGACCCAGATTCCAGGCTGACTAAGCTGACCCAGAACCCAGGCTCACCAAGCTGACCTAACCAAGTTAACCAACCAAGCTGATCAGACCCCAAGCTGACCCAAACCTAAGCTAATCAGAACCCAGGCTGACCAAGCTTGACAAAAGTTTGAGTTAATTACAAAAATGCCACTGCATTTTTTTTAAAAGCCACATGTCATGTTCTGATTGGTTCATAGGACCTTCTCTCCTTAAGACACCTTCTCATTTGATCTCTCTTATATATATATATATATATATAGGGGGATGAGAATATAAGGCTGTTATGTACTTAAGCTTAGATGTCAAACACTCACATATTAATTTTTTAAACCATGAAAATCATGGGGGCCCAGACATTTATTCATTAAACAATAAATAATAAAATATTAGTATGTAAGGGGTTCCACACCTAAGGTTAGGTGCCGGACAGCCTTATATTCTCTTTTACCATATATATATATATAATATGTTTTAGGTAAAATAAAACAACTATTAAAGTAAAACAAATATAACAATAGGTTTTTCTTTAGTGATAATTATTGTGCATCAAGATTTTGTCTCATTTGTTTTACTTTAATACTTGTTTTACAATACCCAATCCATATATATATATATATCCAAATGAATGCACAAAACAAAAAAGTAATTTTTTTGATTTAGACGAATTAATGTGTTGTTAAATACTTTAATAATGATAATTAGTTTTACAATATATTAGTTTCATGGATTTTTTATGCATCAAAATGTACGTGTTCTCATTCTAAGGATATTCTCACTAGAAAACCACCATATATAGGGGGCCAATCAAATGAGAATACCCTTAAAATGAGAACACGGTGATAACACTTAAAAGTTTCATTTTTATTTATTAAAAGTCCATAAAATTAGCATAGTGTATAACTAATTATCATTATTTAAGTGTTTAACAACACATTAATCTATGAAAATCGAGAAAATCATGTTTTTTTATTTTGTGCATCCATCTTGGATGCATATTCATCAAAATGAATGCACTAAACAAAAAACGTGATTTTTTTTTATTTTCACGAATCAATGTTTTGTTAAATACTTTAATAATGATAATTAGTTATAAACTATGGTAGTTTCATGGACTTTTAATGCATCAAAATATTTCTTTTACGTGTTCTCATTTTAAAGGTGTTCTCACTGGAAAACCATCCTATATACTCTCTGTTTTTTTTTTCCAAGCATTTTCGAGCTTGTTTTGTTAAGTGAGTGTTTTTCAGTGGACAAAGTCTCATTTTTCTATTGAAAAACTTTCATTTCCTCTAATAAAGCTTCAAATTCCTGGTCTCGTTTCCTCTAAGAATTAGAAATAGATTTAGTTCTTTATTCAAATTCAAACATCTTTTGATTGGCAGTTTTCAACAACTATATAAGATAAGAGAAGTAAAAAATGTTCAAAAGGGACTAATAATAAAAAGTTTAAAATATGTACCAAAATAGCTCCATCAATGGCCTGATGTGCGTTTGTTTTAAGAGTCTTTAAATTTATAGTGTTGTACAAGTAACTAACTTAAACAAAACCACACATACGGGCAGCAAACCCGGTTGATGTAGTATAGTCTAGTGATAACCTACAGGATCGTTCGCAGGGACGCGTTGCACTACCTAATCTAAGCCTATGTGTAATTCTATGGTTGGGGGTTTGTCACGATCTGGTGTGCGGGACGGGTCGGGGAGCGGCGCTGGAGGGTGGGTAGCGGCGTTAGCTGTGCCCAGTAGCGGCACTGGGTGAGTGGGAGAGGCGCTGGATTGCACAGGTGCAGGTCCAGCGGCGCTGGTCTTCTAGGAACGGCGCTTGTGATCCCTGTACGTGTTCTGATGTCTGATTTCTTCAGCGATTTGATGCTTGAACTCCCCTACACTTAGCTTTTGGCTAAATGCATGGTTTCCTTAATTGCAATTTGTCACATATTCCTAAAAATGAAAATAAAAATAAAAATACGGCTTGGGTTGCCTCCCAAAAAGCGCTAAGTTTAACGAGTTTTCAGCAGGACTCGGCCTAGGAACTAGGGTGAGGAGTGTGGATTAGGCCTAGGACCGGTACCCGTGGGGTTGTATCGAATAAAAATGTCGGACTTATCCTCCAAAAATGACTCGATATTCACCCTTTCTCCTTGTCCTTGGCAAAGTTTATGCTCATAGTCAAAACCATAAGGATTATCCTCACTTATGTCCTTCTTACTAAACTTCAGTATGTTTATCCCTGACTGTAGAAATAACTCTCCTAATTCTACATTAATGTCAACACATGCGGTTTTTAGAAAAGGTTGACCTAAAATCACATTACTCTTAGTTATCTTATTCTCTTTAACCATGAAGAACTCGGTTGAGAATTTCAGTCCACCTATACTAATTACCACATCTTTCACAAATCCACAAATTCTAATCCTGACATCCTTGAAAATGTAGATCATCTTATCCTCCCATTCTACTTTTCCTAATTCATTACTGGCATATCTGGCATGATAATCTAAGGGATGTATGTTTACCTTAGCTCTAGCATCCATAAACGGTCCAAATCCTAGGTTTCGTCGAATCACTCCACGAACTTTAAAAATGGTAGGGTCCCCTAGGGCAGAAGTGGACAGATAAGGGTTAAACTTGGTTAAAGCTTGTTCCTTGATATCATTCCAGCTTAAATTGTTTAAGAACTTCTTATTCTTAGCCAGTCTCGGTCTCCTCTAAAATACTTTCTAATTTCTCACCCCTAGTCTCCCTATGTAACTCACTAAACCCTTTCTCACATCGGACTTTCATGTTCATAGCTTTGTTATACCAACTATGTCCTGAGTGTGTAACAACCCTCATTTTCCGACTAGGACAACTTACTTACATTCATCTAGGTATTTATCCCTAGAGGTTTAACAAGAGAATTAACCTCCTAGACATTTAGGGCATGGTGATATTTTCCATTTTAGTTCAATAGAATGCCAAAAAGAATTGAGTTGCCTTAGAAATGCCATAAACAAACAAACAAAAAAAAACTATAGTCATCTAAGAAAATCTCATACTATAATTAGTTCTAATTGAACTTCATGAAATGTCAACGAACCAAAAAAAAAAAAAAATTTCAAGGAGTTAAATCATAAAAATAACACATGATTAGATAACAACCAAAAAAATTCTATTGAATATCCAACAATTCAAACACCAAGTTAATTAAAGTACATTTGAACATAAAATACAATGACCATCTTATAAATATATTTATAAAACTATGATGTACATAAAAGTGCTTGAACAATAATAAGTATATCTATATAAATAAAAAATATATACAAGTTTATAAACTAAGAACTAAATAACAAATTGAAACACAAAAGTTATGTATATACATATGGGTTTTGATCATTTGAAAACTAAAATTTTCGTGAAAACTAGAAAACTGCCAAAACACACTGTAATCTGAATCTAACACAATGTGTTTTTAATAACATATTAAAAACACATTGTGTTAAGTTCATATCACAGTGTGTTTAAACAATTTTCCGATTTACAACGCTATCAAAAACACACCGTGATTTAAAACTTAACACAATGTATTTTAGGTTACACAATAAAAACACATTGTGTTTTATAAATATATATTGTGTTAAATTTAGATCACAGTGTGTTTTGGTCAGTTTTCTAGTTTTCACAAAAAAAATTTGTTTTCCAATGAATATTTCACATATACATATACACATACGCGGTTACATATACATACATATGTATGCAATTATGCCTTAAAAATACTAAATAACTAGTAATAAACCTTCATGGATAAACCTACACTAGATATGGATACACATACACTTAATATACAACAAAATTTGAAAATCCTCTTCCTTTTTCCCTTACAAAAACCGGCTTCCCCTTCCCGATAAGCCTTTACCCAATCAAAAATTAGTTGCATGAATTATTCTTACACTTTCAAGGCATTTCATACCCAAAGTTACACTCTAAATCTTTCTTCACACAACTTAATCACTCTAACCCTTCCCAACACACACACAAAGACATTTCTCTCTCATTTTTCTCTCAAAAATCTGCACATTATCATCTTCCTCTCTTCATCATTTTTGGTTCAAAGAAAGCAACAAAAAGGCAAGAAAAATCAATCTAAAGTTATAGTAATAATAAGGGTTTTTTAAAGGATTAAGCAAGAGTTGATTCAAGTAAGGCTTAAGGGTTATTTTAAGCTTGGATTAAAGGTTATTAGGAGCATAAAGGTCACAAAATTTTCTGCATATTTTCGTCTCCAAAACCGAGTTCATCAAGCGTATAAATCTTCACCTCTTTGTTAGATTAATCTTGTTTATATTTATATTCAAAGATCTTTATCAAAAGTTTATGTTTTCTTCTTGTTTCTTTGAAAAACACACTTGATGAAGGCAAGTTGATAAAATCTTCTTCATCATGCTCATGCATGTCGAAATCTAGAAGAAGATTCAAGGATTCAACCTTGGTAAGACCCGAAAGTGTTGATTTAGTGTAAAAGCTTGGAAAGTTGTGATATGGGTACTCATAGGTCCGATTTTTACAATTTATTTAGCTATGTTTTCTGTGATATTTCAGCAAGAATGATATTTTCAAAAGTTGGATTAAAGTTTATATGTTGATCTTGTTTAAAAGTGTTAGATCTTAACATGCATGCTTAGAATTGCACTGGTTTGAGTTGTTTTTGATATGGATTGGAGATGAATCTTTTGAATAATGATTTTGTACTCATTTGAATGTTAAAATATGCAATAATAATCTGGATTTTATAGTTACATTTCAAGAAGTATGGATTTTATAAGAACCAAGGCAAAACTATGCACAAAAATCACTAACCGAAATCACAAGAACACAAATATAAATTCATCACTTTCATCAAATGATTTGTCCATAAGATATGAAATAAAATCTGGAGAAAACAATAATAAAAGATTAAGAGTTGAATTAGGATGAATGAAATGTATTGGTTTTACCAAAATAAGTGTTGGGTGAAGTCATAAAGTAAAGGCATGCATTAGGTAAACAAAGTAAGTTGACAAAATCAATCTTCTGTCTTGAAACGGGTAAACTAGACATGTGACGGCTGTTTCAAGCAAAACTTTTGAAATAAACGTTGTAGAGAAATGCGTTATGTTTAACCTCCAACTAGAATTACTCAAAAATACTTTACCAAACGAAAGATACGATTTTTCTACTAAAACTGGTCAAGGCTGCATTTTTGTCAGAATATTTTATCAAATTTAATAATTTTTATCTCCTAATCCATAAGGTTCTAGAAGGTCAAACTTGGTGGAAAGTGATTTCAATGTGTCCATAACATAAAATAAATTTTTGGGATTTTTCTGAAAGTCATATCCCTAAGAACTTATATAAAATATTTCAAGTCGCCAGATTTGTAGCCTTTTTGACCACATTAGTTTACGTAATTTTTATGCACAGTAAACCTTATCTAAAAATTCACCAAAAATTCACGAAAATACTATATACATATACGTCACTGTGTAAAAATCATCAAGGTCCAAATAATTCAGCTTGACTCCAAAACAGTAGCCAACATTTCATAAAAATGTGAAGTAAAAACAGAAAATTATGAAGTGAACTTATAATTAGTGTAATGGGCTAAGGAATGGACTAAAGACCACAATGGGCTAGGCCGGCCCAGATAATGAACCCATTGAGTAATAAATCAATAGGCCCACCTGGACCAATAACATAAATAGCCAAATAACCAATATAACCCATTAAGCACATAATCCGAATAAGGTTATGCCCAATAACTAAATTAAGCCCAAGTTACTTAAAAGCCCATAACACTTAGGCCCAATTGGTAATGGGCCATAACACTTAAATGAATTTCATAAACCCAAGTAATCATACGGCATATCGAGAAAAATGTGAGTTAAAGGATAAGCGTAAACAAAGTAACGCAAAATATAACTAAGCGGAATGAACATAAGTAATTACGTTAACCAATCTATAAATTGATATCTCAAATGCTAATTCGTCCTAAAATCGGTTACACATCAAATGATGAATAAGGTTAATATAACTTAATATGACATTAGCATATGATAACCTAAGATGCCAAACGAAACCACAAATGAAGACAAGTTACCGAAATTCTAACAATTTATAACTACATGTATATTGGAAGTGACCTTTTACACCATGAATCTCTATGATTAAAAAGATGGGAATATTAGCAATACACTTGGATTCCATAATTGATGACAACTTAATGAAAGTGGCATTTCTAAGTAATGGCTTAAGATAGGTACTTACGTATGATAGTCCTATTGTAGGGATAGTCTTGGCTTTGAAATGTGGATGAGGACCATGATGGAATATATGATCAAGGAAGCAATAGATGGGAAGTACCCATTTTGGATAAGTTTATATAATGCTCTGCATATGAAGGTGAGTCATAGCCCCCTTTCAAACTCTTTTATGTGTTTTACTTTCGGAGTGAAAAACATGATAAATAAAATTGCTTCTTTATGAAATGATATTTGGAAGAATGATTATGGTATGGGAATTATGTTGTATGTTCAATGTGATATATGTTATATGATGAGCTTAAATGCTGTCAAACTGTTTCACCTCGATACACTACTATTAACTCTGAAAGGGGAGACCTGTAGTTAGAGGGTTGCACAACTAGGATTCATCCTCTCACCCACTAAATAGGTAACGGTGGAATGTTAGTTACCTTCTGGACAACTTTCATTTCCAGTCTGACCCGAACGGTGCTCTAATCTACTTTAATATTTAATGGTCGTCTCCATGGCACGACCCAATTATGGTTAAAGCACTTGATTGACAGCTTGTGCTATAAAATGAAATATTATGTTGGTTGGGACATGAAATGGTCTTAGTAGTGGCTCAAGCATTTACTCATCAAATTATGCCTTGGCTAAATGGGAAATTTATGTTATTCATTGATGGATATTATGTTTTGAACATACGGTTTGGGTATTGGACCCTATATGGAATCTTGAAAGTTATTGAAATTGGTGATATCGAAATATTGAAAACCGAATGATTTTGGTATGATATATGATTAATCGATATATATACTTTTTCTCTCGTGATGATTTGACAAATGAGAACTTTGTAAGTTATCATAGATTTTTCCAAGTCTTAAAATGACATTATGGTATTTGGAAAACTTGATATTTGGAGATGAGAGTTTTGCCGGGCATATGGTTTGGGTATGTTAATATCTAATAACATGTGTTGAGTCTTGGATTTGCTGATTAGACTTACTCGCTGACATGTATAGTCAGCAAGTCTTCAGCGAGTCTAGTGACTCTCTTCAGCGGGATGTATGCTGACCAAATGTTCGTCATGGCGGGAAGTATTCAAACCATATGAAGACAAGAGTCACATGGTGGTTCTTCCAACTGTAACATGCCAGACTTGGTAAAGGTATAGTTTGGGACCAAAACTTGGGTCTTCTCTCTCATACCCATTTTGGTAAAGAAGACAAAGGCTCTTGCTTGGAAGTACAAAGAGCCAATGGAATGTCACCAACCACCATCTATCACCATCAAAGGAAGGCTGTGTTGCCCTAATTCTTCCCCTATATAAAGCAACACAGCCGCATTGTATCAAGTGTGTTTGTCACCTTGAAAGTGTGTGTCACTTGTAATTGTTCAAGTTTTTAGTGTGTCTAGATTTAGTAATTACCTTTGTTCTTTTGTATTCTTGTAAGTCAAGTGTGTAAGATCAACCATGTATTCATCGTTTAATCAATGATACATATGATTATCCTTGCATTGATCTATTACAATTGAACTTGTTATTGTTTTTGTTATTTATCTTCTTATTTGCTTTCTTGTCTAATTTAAATATAACATAAGTTGTGCATTCGTGGACCATCAAGTGGTATCGGAGTCACCGTTCCTAAATCATTGGAACAAGATCTGTTTGCCTCTTTGTATTTACATCTAAAATTTATGTTCTTCAATCTTTCTTGAAACCCTTTTTCTAAAACAAGAACATGTCTTCTGTTCCCAGCCTAGTGAACACACGTGACTTTGGCTACGTGTCAACACCTCCTAAATTCGAGCCCAAGGATTTTGGGTCTTGGAAGGAGATGATGCTTCTTCACATCTCTGGTGTGGAACCCTATTTAATGACCATATTAACTGAGGGTCCATACGTACCGATGTATGTCCAAAGGACTCCAGGAGCTACACCTGAAGCTCCTGAGATAGTCACTGACCTGGTTAAACCAGAGGTTCAATGGACAGATGAAGAAAGAGAGCTGGTAAATCTTGATGCTAGGTTGAAAAACATGATTATCGTCACTCATCCCACTGAAATCATGAAGCTAGTCATCAAGTATCCCTCTTCAAAGGAAGTATGGGATAGACTGGTCATCACCTATGAAGGATCTGCTGACCTCATCAAAATCAAGAAAATTGATTTGAAACGAGCTTATGAAAACTTCTTCTCTCTTCCTGATGAAAGTCTTGAGAGCACCTATACTCGCTTTAAAGGGTTGCTCAATGATATGACAAATGTTGGCATTACTCATGATAATTTTGAAGTATGTCATAAATTCATCGACTCTCTTCCTCTTAAGTGGCAAAACTTAAGACAAACTCTTCGTATAACGAAGAAAATCCAAGATTTTGATCTTGAAGAACTTTTTGGCACTCTTCAATTTGAAGAGAGAGCATTGGCTCAAAACATTCGAGCCTCTGTTGATGCCAAAAGACATGCTGGCCCCTCTTCTTCTTCTTCCTCTGTCAGCATCTCCTCCCATCCTATTTTTGACCCTATAGCTCTTGTTTCTACTGAGCCCATTGATCTCTATGATGGTGCCAGTCAAATCTTCCAGCACCTATTCAGACTCTCATTGATGAGCTGGATGATGAAGATAAACAAGATTTGTTTAATGACTTTATGGGCTTTGCCCTTGTTGCTGGTAGAAAATACTCCAGAAGGTGGAACAATCGCAAAACGGTTGCTCCCCTCAAACCTCCTGTTAATAAATCACAGGAAGAGTGTTGGAGGTGTGGCAGAGAAGGTCACTACCAGAAGGAGTGCAGAGTCTCTATTCCCACTCCTGCAGCTCCTAAACCTAACCCTTATAAATCTGCTGATGAATACAGGAACAAATACTATCAGCTAAAGGCTAAGGTGGTTGAAACAAAGGATGCTAAAGTTCCTGCAAAAGGACTTGTTGCTGAAGAACATGATTAGGCTGACTCAGATGATTCTTATGACGATTATGTTGATGCCATGTGCCTTATGGCACTTGCTGACAGTGATGCTCTGACAAAGGATCAAGTCTCCTCGAGTCAGTGGGTAAACGTCACTGTTAAAAAGGTACACTCTCTTCTTTCTTCCTTTTCTGATCATGACAAGACCAAAATTATTGAGTCTTTGTCTTGTGATCTTCAGTTCGTAGAAAGTCTACGTGCTGAACTTCAATCTAAACTTAACTCTACTGGAGTAGAGTTAAGTGAAAAATCTAAAAAACTTATGAAATTGAAAAATGTTCATATTGAACTTCAATCTCATGAGTTAATGACTTAGAAACTCCAACTTGAGAATGAAACTCTCAAGGCTGAAGTTTCTAATCTGAAGAAGATTGCGACCTCCTGGTCAAAGGCTTCCAAATTTCATCATCAATGCTTGAGTGAGCAAGTCCCTGCTCAAGTACAAGCAGTGATTGGTGGCAATTTTGATGTTGCTGCCTCAATTGCTGACTCATTTAATGATGATGTAAAGCCTGAAATCTTTATTCCTCCACCTTCTTCATCTACCATCTCTCCTAAAGAGATGAAAAAGTAGTATTTTGTCAAGGGACAAAATGACTACCATGCTGAGATGGATTTTAAGGCTACATCTTCCACCAGTGTGCCCTCTTCTTCTAATGTTAAAAGTACCAGTTCCTCAACCAGTACTTTTGACATGTTTTCTCATCTTCCCATTGTTGGCATGATGCCCCATGAAGGGAGAATTCAACATTCTCCACCCAGAACCTTTAAAGGGATAATTCAAGTAATGGATATGTACCCATTGCTCCTCAGTTACTATCTGTAAAAGGAGCTAAGCCCTTTAAAAGAAGCACTATTGCTGCTCCCTATGACTATGGTACTCCTCAGCGAGTTAATCAGGTCGTTCAGCAACACTATGGGTGAGCTGACCTTCTTCCTTGGTCTACAAATTCGCCAACTTCCTGATGGCATTTTTATAAATCAAGAAAAATACATAAGAGACATGCTGGCTAAATTTGATATGTCTAATATCACTACTAAGCCTACTCCCATGTCTCCTCCAAACAATCTCCATGCTGACCTTGATGGTAAGCATGTGAACCCCACTTTCTATCGTGGGATGATAGGCTCGCTGATGTATCTCACAGTGAGTCATCCAGACATTATGTTTGCTACTTGTCTTTGTGCAAGATATCAAGCATCTCCCAGGGAGTCTCACCTTCTCACTGTTAAGCGTATCTTCAAATATCTCAAAGGGACTTCCTCTCTAGGTCTTTGGTATCCCAAATATTCTAACTGACTTAATTGCATACTCTGATTCTGACTATGATGGATGCATGTTAGATAGGAAAAGTACCAATGGTGGATGTCAACTGTTGGGGGGGAAGGCTGACTAGTTGGTCTAGTAAGAAACAGCATACAGTCTCCATCTCCACTGCTGAAGCAGAGTATGTGTCAGCAGCAAGTTGTTGTGCACAAGTCCTTTGGATGAAAAACCAACTTGCTAACTATGACTTAGATTTCTCTAAAATCCCAATTATGTGTGATAACACTAGTGCTATTGCCATCACACATAACCCTGTTCAGCATTCCAAAACTAAGCATATTGACATTAGGTATCACTTCATTCGTGATCATGTCATGAAGGGGGATGTTGAAATCTACTTCATCCCCACTGATGATCAACTTGCTGACATCTTCACCAAACCTTTAGATGAAAAGAGATTTAAGGATCTCGTCATCAGGTTGGGAATGCTGAATGGTGAGTCTGCTACTTAACCTACATATCTTTTGCAAGTTAAAATCTCTTGAATTATATCAAGATCCTTAGCAAGTTCAAGTGTGTCTTATTTGCTACAAAACAAGGCAATGAAGAGCCCTAAAGTCTTCATCTAGTCCAGCAGCAAACGGCTGCTGGTAAAGACATCTAAAATCCGTTGATCCCTGATGCTTTGGGAAAAAGCATAATAAAAGTAATAGGGTGCTGAAAGTCCCTATCTAGTCCAGCAGCAAACGGCTACTGGTAAAGACTTCTAAAATCTGTTGATGGCTGACAATTTGCCAAAAATTGTTTAATGCTCATCAACATCCACCCTTTCTTTCTTTGTGGTGCTGATTAAAACTTGGTGACCATCCCTTTTAATAAAATAAATTCGTCAGTGGATACCTCAATTTATCTGAGTGTATTCCACTACGTATTTTGTTAATATTTTATTATATATATCTCAAACGGTTACCTCGATTTTCTCCCAAATGGGCAACTTGTACACTGTATGCGCCGTATGAACTCGAGTACAGTTGAAATCGTGGTTCATATAGTCACATCATACTTCTCTCATACATACATATATACAGTGTCCTATAATTTAAAAATAATATTTTTATGCCACGTATGAAAGAGAGTACATGTGACGACTCACTTTTTGCAGTCATGGGACCCATATCCATGCCATATATATGCAAATCTCTTCCTCTTCACCGTCTTTTACGTTCATTTCTTTCTCTCTAAACTTCCAAAATCTCTCATATTCTCTCAAATTTCAAAATTTCTCTCAAATCTTTCAGATTCTCTTAAAACATTTATCCTCTAATCCTTTTTTCATCTCCACTCTCATCTAAAATGGCTTCTTCATCTATTCCTGAACAACAAAATCTCTCTTATCTCAACTCTAAAGTATATGATAATGAAGGCATTAATCCTTCTAATCAAGTATCTTTCCAAGCCTCTAAATTGGTCATCAAGGCCAACAACATCTGGGATCTAAAGAGATCCCATCTAAAACCAAAGGATACTTCTCTATGCTTGACTTCATCATGGGATGTCCTGCCAGAAAGGCTATCTACTCTGATCCCAAAGAAATTTGTGTCCACCTCTTAAGGGAGTTTTGGTGAACATGTGATTATAAGGTTGCCCGTAGCACCATCACTGGAACCGTTATGAAAGGAGAACACACTATCTCTATCTCCGTAGACTCATTGAGAGATGCTCTTCATCTTCCTAAACAATCAGAAGAGCATCTATGTGTGGAGTTGGTCCCTATTGGAGTATGGAAGGAATGGTTGTTAACCATTGGGTATGGAACCAGCACAACCTGTGTACAGCAACCCTCAGAAGAAATATCTACCAGGAGTATGGAGGCTGCTGTTCACCCACGTAATCCATTGTCTGGGTGGCAACAGTGGCTCTTTGGATCAAGCCACTGCTGCACAAATGCAAATGATATATGCGCTGGCAAATGGTCGCAACATTGACTTTGCCAGCGTAATTTTTGAAGACCTGAAAAGGAAGGTCACAATAAAGAATAGATCAAGCTCAGCGCCCTTTGCACGTTTTCTCTCTTTGATCTTCAGAAGGAAGCTGAAAGACAAGTATCTCCCTGAAGGTGCTCAATTTATTCTCTCTCCAAGGGTTGCAAGCTCTGTTTATAAAATTTCTGCTTGCGACCCAGAACAATTCGATTCAAAGTATGTTGTGCTCACTCCAGTGATGAAGCAGGTACTTTACTCTGTATATCCTGAAATTTATAAACCTAACCCTGCTCGAGCTGGTATGCTGATAATACCCCCAGCAACCTCCAAAGCTCCCAAGAGAGCCAAAACACTTTCATCTTCCTCCACTTTACCTCCTGCTGTTGTCCCAAAATAGCAGCAGCGAGTACCAAAGGGCAAAACTACTAAGGTTAAGAAGTCCTCACTGCCCAAGGATAATAGAGACCCAGTCAGCTCATCAGCAGTCTCAAAAAAGGCTGTTGACGAGAAAAAGGGTAACCAAAAGCAGCCACCTCAAACTTCTGTAGGCGAGGTTGGTGAAGATCAAGGGCCACCCCAGCCCATTAGAATTGAGTCCACCGAACAAACTATTCCCTTTGCTTCTTCTCAACCCTCTGAGTCGTTGTCAGCAGCCATATCACAAGTGATGCTAGAGACAACAAAGTCTACGGCTAATGATGCTTTGGTGGTACAACACACTGAAGCTGAGGCACCCAGTTCCCCTACCCCTTTAAATTTTTCTGTGGAAGAAAGGATAGGTGCTGGTGTTGAAAATCTTGAAGGTGATGGTAGTTTTGAAGGTAATGATGATGATGAGGAAAGCGATTTTGAGTTGGGTGAGTTTGCTGTTGATGAATTCCAGTTGGATTCCTCCAACCAGGCTGATGAAATTGAAGCAAGTGATATGGAGGTTGATGAAGAGGCTGCTGCTGATGTAAATGCAGCAGCCATCAATGAAAGAGCTGAAGAAGCTGCTGCTGATGATAATGCAACAACTAATGATAAAGAAACTGAGGTGCTGACTTTCTCTGTCAGACCTCTAACTCCAGCCATGCAACCAGTGAACACCATGCTCTCCCTTGGCATGCCCTCTTCCTTTCAAGGTGTTCCTGGCTGTTCTTCTGCTGCCAAGCCTATCATTTCTCATACTGCCAAAGAGTTGGGTATCTCTTACTCTACTAATTCTTCTGACAGGTGGGCAGGGTGAAACACCAATTAAATGATCTCACCAAGGCTACCAGACTCGCTGTTCAACTTAAAAGTCATGAAGATGACACATTGGTGAAGATCTTGGAGAGCTGGTACAACAAGCAAAATGAAAACACTGCCAGCATCGAGACACTAAAGGAAAAATCTGTTTCTATGGCTGCTGATCAAGAGAAGCTGCGAACTTATACAAATTTTTCAAAAAGGATCAACAGGCCATTCGAGGGTTCTCGCGATCGCTGTGCAAGATTGGAACTGCCGTACGGTTCTCAGCAAAGAAAGCATCCAGCAGCAGCAAATCTGCTGCTGCTAAAGCAAAGAGGGTTGCTGACCTGGTTTCTCCTCTTCTCTCCCAGGTTGAATGCAACACCAAGGCCATAAATGCCTTGGAGACTCAAGTGGCCAGTCTTCCTCCTCAAGTCTCTTTCACTAAGGAAGATTGTAAGCGCCAAATGTACTTAGAGCAAGAAGTTGGGGACATTAAGAAGATGTTGTCCCAACTTCTTCAGCAGCAGGCAGCTCCGACAGCAACTGTGGAGGTAGTTATTAATGACACTACCTCCAAGGGTGAGAAAGTTGATGCTGCCGTGATGGCACTTGTCAGAGAAGCTGTTAACAAAGCAGTAAACGATATATATGAAGCTTCTGCTGACAAGGTTGCATGTGAATAAAACACTGCTGCAGCCACTGAAAAACAAGATGAACTGGCAATAGTGGCTGTTAGTGAGGACAAGGTAAACCCTCCCCCTGCTGATGTTGAGGGGGAGACAAGAATTGATGCTGAAGCTCCCCTTGCTGGTGCTGAAGGGAAGATCACTGATGCTCCCCTAGCTGGTGTTGAGGGGGAGACAGTTGAAGGTGCAAGTGCTGAGGGGGAGCAACAATTGATAGTTGCTGAAGCTCCCCGAAATGAAGAAGAAGAGGAAATGAGTCCTCGTGCAGTCAGAGCAGCTTGGGAAGCCGGATTTGCACAAGAAATGGCTAGGGACAGATCCAAGGAAGTACTTAATATTTTCCATCCTCGCTTCCTTGGAAATGCTGAAGTCTCTAAGATAATAGTAGTACAAAGAAAACAGTTGATTGATGCTGGCTTTTTCAAGAGACCCTCGCCTCTGGCTGCTCAAAATGTATCCATCACTTCCCCAGCAGGTAATCAATTCCAAGTCATCGACATCTTATCAATTACTGCTAAGGGAAAAACTCAAGAAGAGGCCCTGGAGGAGCTGGATAGGCTGAAAGCAAATAAAGAAATTGAAAAGAAAAATCTGGAATATATCAAACAGCTGGCCCTATTGGAGAAAGATGAGATGGATGGAGAGCAAAGAATGTTGCTGACCACTGGTGGGCCTGAAGCTCTCTACAGACAAAAGCAGGCTGATGTAGAGCAACTACTGAAGGAAAAGAAAGAGAAATTTGAAGTAGAGAAGTCCAAGTGGTTGAAGATCATGGAAGATAGGAAGAGGCCTGAGAGGATAACAGCAGTTGAAGCTCATAAAGCTGCCATGGGAACAAAAACCAATATGAAGTTCCTAGGGGAAGGACATAGTGCTCCAACCAAAATTGAAGATGTAAAGCTGACCAACTTGGGGGCTTCAAAATGGTATGAAGTTTATATGATTATCAAAGACAAAAAGCCTGCCAGCTATGAACAACTTCAGGGGATGCTGAAAAACTACTTTGAAAAGGCACTGAAGTTCGAAACTAAGTTCAAGGCAGACCTACCCATGCTAAGGGCAGTCTTTGGATCTCCAGCAGCTGTTTCTTCTTCAGCAGGCAAGCGTATCCTGAAAAGAAAGCGAACCATGCAACCCTTGCCTGCTGACCTTCCACCTATCTCAAGTGATGCTGGACTAAATTTGAGGCTTCCTCCTAGGTGTTCTTTTGAAGAAGGAAAACTACTTGAGAACCCTGCTGGCATATTCTTCCAAAATTTCAGAAATGATCAACTCTTCTTTAGAACGACAGAAATTGAACAAGCATCTATTGGTTTCCTGATCAGCATCAGAAGAAGATTTGCAAAGGTGATTAGTGCTAGATCAGTAATCAGCAAGATTGATGAAGAACTGATGAAGCCAGCAAGAAGAGAAGATCCAGTGCTGAGAATTGCCAAGCAGGAAGACGCTTGGGAGATAGAAGCTGCCAATCTTTAGATGTCTTAATTTGTAAAAGCTTTATGCTTCAGCTTGTAATTCTCTTTGATGATATAAAAGACATCTTTCCTTCATATTACATTCTTCTTACTTACTCAGCAAGTCTCTTCAGCGAATAGGGGGAGATTGTTGAGTCTTGGATTCGCTGATTAGACTTACTCGCTGACATGTATAGTCAGCAAGTCTTCAGCGAGTCTAGTGACTCTCTTCAGCAGGATGTATGCTAACCAAATGTTCTTCATGGCGGGAAGTATTCAAACCATATGAAGACAAGATTCACATGGTGGTTCTTCCAACTGTAACATGCCTTACTTGGTAAAGGTACAGTTTGGGACCAAAACTTGGGTCTTCTCTCTCATACCCATTTTGGTAAAGAATACAAAGGCTCTTGCTTGGAAGTACAAGGAGCCAATGGAATGTCGACAACCACCATCTATCACCATCAAAGGAAGGCTGTGTTGCCCTAATTCTTCCCCTATATAAAGCAACACAGCCGCATTGTGTCAAGTGTGTTTGTCACCTTGAAAGTGTGTGTCACTTGTAATTGTTCAAGTTTTTAGTGTGTCTAGACTTAGAAATTACCTTTGGTCTTTTGTATTCTTGTAAGTCAAGTGTGTAAGATCAACCATGTATTCATCGTTTAGTCAATGATACATATGATTATCCTTGCATTGATCTATTACAATTGAACTTGTTATTGTTCTTGTTATTTATCTTCTTATTTGCTTTCTTGTCTAATTTAAATATAACATAAGTTCTTGTTATTTATCTTGTTATTTGCTTTCTTGTTATTTATCTTGTTATTTGCTTTCTTATTTGCTTTACTAGGGCCAGCGGCGTAGGTGGTGTACCAGCGGCGCTGGTGCTTCTTGCTAGCGGCGTTGGCTTGTAGCCAGCGGTGCTAGTGTCTCCTGCTGCACCTCTGGCATCTTCGTTTAGCTCCGAATCACTTCCTTGTGTCTTGTAATCTTCATAGGCTTCCTTCTTGAGTCACTTGATGCCATTTACCCTCTCTCGCATCTTCCATGAACCTGCATAAACATACATTTCATTAAGTACCAATAGTTCCGAAATATTGACTCATTTAGGCATAGAAATGAAGCCTTTCACTAGGGTTTTTATCACAAACTAGACGCTCATCATGGCCACATTGGCTGGCATATCAGGAGAAACTTGAGTAATTGGTGTAATGCAAGTTGTAGCAGGAGTGTGATAAACGCCTAAAATGCATAATCTTAATGAATAAAAATGACACTTGTTGTGCTTGTTAATAGAAAAATAGGGCGTTTTTATGTTTGTTGAGTGATTTCATGCTATAGATATCAAATGGAACTAATGTGAATCAAGAAACGAGTCAAAAGAGCCATGGATGAAATTCTGGAAATCTTAAGTTACAAAGGGCGTACCTTACGCCAGGTTTGGGCGTAGATTACGCCACACAAAAGTTGAAGGGGCGTAGGTTACACCCAGGAGGGCCGTATCTTACGCCAGTTGCTAGACCTAAATTCTGAATTTTATGGTTTTAATTCAAGTTCAGTTTGTATCTTTCAAGGGACGACTTTTGAAAGTTACAACTCATATTTTCTCAAACCAAGCGCAGTTCCTAACATTCCCAAGACCTCAATTCCATCATCATATCACAATTCCATGGAGATCATAGCCTTAATTGAAGAATCATTGATGAAGATGATAGGCTAGGTTTTCTTTTGATCATTCTCATGTGAACAATTATGTAAGCCATTTATGTTCAATTTTTCTCATACTCATGTTGGATTAGATGTTTAGTTCTTCATTAATCTTTTAAATCTAATGTTGTTTGGATTGTTTGAATGATTATTTGTTTATGACTTGAATGAAATTCATCTATCATTTGGTTTTGTTTGGATTGTTTGAATGATTATTTGTTTATGACTTGAATGAAATTCATGTATCATTTGGTTTTAACTTGTTAAGTAATCATTGATTATTGAATGAATCTCTCATGAACTTGTAGTTTTACTTCAATGAATTAGAAGTCTAGTTGTGTCAATTACCCAGCTTTCATTATCGTGAATCATCACAACCGATTAATCTAATTCTTGAGTTCATTCAATCCAGACATTATAACGAATCATGTCTATGTGATTTCCAACGAGTATAAGTTAGGTTACATATTTGAAAGCATAATTGGAAGCATGAGAATGGTCTACTTTTGTTAATTGAATTATTTTGTTAATTCATAATCAACTTTAGTTTTTAATCAAACAATCAATCAATCGGTTTTACTTTTATGCCTAGTTTAATTAACTTGTCAACTTGTTTAACACTTTCCCATAATTCCCTGTGGAAATGATACTCGAGTTACCCTTGCTAATTGGTGGTATTTAGTTTATATTTTTGATCGGTCTAACGACATCAATGAGAGTGGCTTTGAAATCAACAGTAGTATCCAAGTTCACATAACTAGTGGTGTTAGGACGTTTGGCAGCAGAACGATGAGGGAGATAACGTTTGGAGGAAGTGCTAATTTTTTTTTAGATTAGGATTGGATATCATATTTTCAACCTCATTTATAGTGAATGTTCCTGAGTCTAATTACGTAAGAAATTAGGAGAATCAAGACTTACTAAGGTAATTTCCACACATAAGATACCATTACAATTACTAGTTTATCATATGGACAAGAAATACCAATGTTCCGGAGGATCTTGTTTACCCTAAATAATCTTTTTACAGAAATAGAAATCGATTTTAGGCTCTCTGGACTCTCATTAGCTTTTTTCTAAAGATATTTTAGTGCTCGTTACTTTATTTTGAAAACCCTACTAAGAAAGAAATATTAGCCTTCGGTGTGACGTAAGGTGATTCTCCCTTAAACGGCAAATTTATCTTTTAGGAGTCAAGGTACTCTTCCTCAGGATTCATATCTCCTAACTTCTTGAGTGTCTCAGGGTAAGAATCCGTTAATTACTTATATACTTAATCATAAGCCTAAAAAATTGTTCATAAAACATACGAAAAGGGAATGAGAGTTTTAGGGTTTCAAAAGGAAACTCAGAAAACATAACCAGGAATTATATTCAAGATCGGCAGTGACACAAGGATTATAAGCCCTAGACTTAGTATCAAGAGGAAAATATGTTTAATCCTATCAATATCTTCATCGGTGAAAGAACACTTAGTAGGTTTTATGGTAATGTTTGTAGCGATAATTAAAATGAGTATCTTGTTTTCATTTATATCGATATATATGATGATGAGAGAGACATAATAAGGCTACAAAAATGTTCAGGGAATATAACAGAAGATTATAAAGATAGAAAACTAACCTTACGGTTTTGGTTCCAGAGAAGTTAAATCAGAAATGCGGAAAAGGGGCGCGAAAAAATAGTTAGTAAGGTGTAAGTGAGTAGTTGTAAAAGTCTTGTCAACAAAAATTCAACCCCTCAAGTTTAACTCAACTGTCATCCTTGACTACTATTTAACCGACTTATTATCCTAAAGGAAAACTTCTACTTATAAGTTTCACCATTAGGATCTTGAGTTAATAATCATGTTAGAGCTGCATAATCATGTTATGCTTGGCCCAAATACAAAAAGTATTTTTCAATCGATTGTTTTGATTGCTTGTCGAAGATTATGGAAATCAAGAAATGAAAGGTTTCTTTATGGGAACTTCGGCTACGGCCAGAGAGATTGTTGAGGACATTCATTCTTTGGGTTTCTTATGGATTAAGAATCGGGTCCCAAGGTTGATTCTCAGGTGGGAGAAATTAAAGACTTTTTGCTTCGTGTAGATATACAACTCATATATTTGTTCCAATGTAATCATGTAGAAACGTTTACTTTCTCCCCGGGTCTTTTACCCAAGATTTCATAACAAAATGAAGAGTTTTTATCCGTCAACAAATCTTGGTATCATTTACTTTGTAGTATCTTATTTTTTTTATATTCATCAAGATCACTATAATCGATCTTTGTTTTTTACATAATCTTTCATAAAATGTATTTATAAGATCTTTTAAATAGCTTTCTCTTCAAATTTATTTATTTTAATTTGTTTTGCATGAATGTTATTGATTTTAAGATCTTAAAGCTGGTGTCCGCACTTACAAATCTTTGTACATGAAATTATCTCAAGTTTTTGTATACAATTATCTTCAGTAATTTTTGTCCAAAATAGTAATAACATCAAGTGGTATATGTAACTGATGTAAATAAAATAAAGAAGATATTTTAAAATTAAAAGATTTTAGTATAAGTTAAATCCTTATTTTCTTAATAATAGAATACTAACTTCAATTATTTTAAAAATATTGATAAAGGTTAAAAAAATAATCTTAAAGTATTGGTATTGTAGTGATTGAGAATAGAGGTGTTCAAATCGGATGTCCGAAGTTTCACATCCGAAATTTCGGATAGTGGGTTTTAATATCCGAACACATATCCGAAATTTTGGATATCTGAGATTTTCGGACTATCCAAGATATTCGAACTTTTAAAAATATATATAATTTTCAGATTCATTCGGACATTCACTATAGATTTCTTGGATATTTTCAGATACTTTAATTTTGGATATTTTCGAATAACTTCAGATATTTTTAGATATTAAAAAATAAAATATTGAAATATTTATAAAAAAAAAGGTTTTCGGATATCCGAAATATTCAAAAATCACTATAAGAATCCGAAACCAAAATTTCGGATACAGGTCATCCGAAATTTCGGATATCTAATTTTTCAGATAAAATCGAATTGAACAAATTTTTGGATAATAAATTCAGATAGTTTTAAACACCCCTAATTTGCGAATACGTTTTCCGTTTTTAGTACATACGTACATTCGACGTTTGACCCAATAATATTCGTAATTTTTATATACTGTCATTGGGACCCTACGTCGGCAATTGGACATTTGACCGCAGCTGAACTTCGGTATGATATCTTTTTATTGGCTAGCATCTCCCCACGTGTCATTGTTTACACCCACTAGTTACATTCCTAACTCATCTAATAACGTTTAGATATTTGGATAGAAAAAATACATGTATCTTCTAGTCTCATATAACAATTCAAACCACACATTAAAAAACACCCAAAAGTCAGAAGTTTCTAGAGTCTCACAAACATTTAAAATTCAAACAACCATACAATGGTGGATACAGGTGGTGTCAGAGGCAAGTGTTTTACGGCGGGTAGAAACGCTATAGCAAAACCTTGCGATCTTTGCAAAGATGCTATAGCTTTGCTGTTCTGCCGTAAACATAGCAACTTTTTGTGTATGTCATGCGACTCCAAGTTACATGACAACACAAAACACGAACGTGAGTGGTTGTGCGAAGTATGTGAGCAAGCGCCGGCCAGTGTCAGCTGTAAAGCTGACATGGCCGCGCTGTGTATCACATGCGATAAAGACATACACTCGGTGAACCCGCTAGCTAGCCGTCACGAGCGGATTCCCGTGGTCCCGTTTTATGATTCCGCTGAATCCGTTGTGAATTGTACTACCTCGCTTGCTAGCTTGATAGACCCGGTTTCTTGTTATGGAACAAGTGAATTAACTTCATACGAATTAGCCGAAGTAGTGAAGCCTATAGATTTGTACACTGCGGATATACCTTTTTTTGATTTCGGTTTTGCGATTCCATCAGATGTCGTCACAACACTTGATACTCATTTACATGATCATTCTGTTAGTGATTGTATGGTTCCGATCGAAGCCACGACGACACAAGTCGTGCAACATAAATCGCCATACGAATTCAATCTCACCAAATCAGTTAGTTCCAATTCTTACAACAAAAGTGGGTCTCAATCGCATAGCCATAGTGTAAGCATCTTAATTTATATTTATAACCTCTAAATTTTGATGTTATTTATTTGCGATGGGGATCATGATCCCATTAATATATATACATACAACCAAAAGACATATCTAGCTGTATTTTACATGAGACAAAGTGCATGAGTACGTATTTATGCACTAATAGAAGGATGTATTTGACCAGTTTTGAAAAAAGTATGAGGCATGTGTGGTTTGGTTGAAATATTTTTGATCATCAATATACTTTTTGCGTCAAAAGTTTTTACTTTAGCATGGAGTAAAGCTTTATTTATTTTTATATATATTTTTAATATTTTTACAATAATTGTATTTGAAAATGAGTCAAACGAGATGGTTGGATATTTTTTCCCGTGAGAGATCAATGGATCGGGATCCTGATACATATATGTGAAAGAATGGTCCACCCAGAGCAATAATCTCCAGAAACATTTAGAAAATTTCGTTTCTGAATGAATCTATGTGATAAAACGGTATTAGATATTTTTGGAGAATGTTTAATGATTTTAGTTATATTTATGTCTTTTTAGAAGTAAAAATACTTCAATAATTAGATTAACAAATAAAATTGTAAAAATTCTTAAGCTATAAATAACATGTATTGTATTTTCCGTAACTTATAATTTCGGATAAAGATTATTAATCATTAAAGTTTTATAGTAGTCGTTAACTTATTAAAATTTAATTTTCATAAGAATGAATTACGTTAGCAATTTAATAAGACAATTATATAAATGCGAAAGTTAGTAATTTTACAAAAATTGTGAATACAAGATTCAATTCGAAAGATATATCATATTATTCTTGATTTTTATACTAGACTAGAGGTCTCATACATTTCACGAAATTTCAGGTTTGTACATCTTCAATAGAACCCGGAGTTATACCCGAAGAGAATTCGATGTTAGAGATATCAGCACAACCATTAATTATACCGGTAAATGTTGGGGGAACAAATATTGTGCCAAAAGCAAGGCAGTTATGTGCAGTTGATAGGGAGGCAAGGGTTTTAAGGTATAGAGAGAAGAGGAAGAATAGAAAGTTTGAGAAGAAAATTCGATATGCTTCACGAAAGGCGTATGCTGAGAAACGACCAAGGATCAAAGGCCGGTTTGTTAAGCGATCCGAGTTAAGGATGGAGTTAGATGTTGATAGGTGGTTGTTCAATCCGGAGGCTAATATTAGTAGTTATGGTCCAGGGGTTGATCAATATGGTGTGGTTCCTTCATTTTGAAGCTGAAGGATGTTTGTGTTATTTGTATATGTAATTAAGTATATAACAACTTTACAGTCGGTTGGTCATTAGAAGAAGATAATTAAATTTGTTTCAATATTTATATGTTGACGTATATTTTATACTTTGACATTAATTGTTTTAACTTCATGAAACATATGAATTACGAAGACAGTTTATATTTACTTTTTACTCATCTATTATGTTTGTTAATTTAATAGCGAAAATGTTTTACTTTATAAAGATATCATATTCTTATCTAACCTTTTGGGTTGTATTTAATATATAAAAAAGCATATAGCTAAAAGTATTTAAGTCTTTATATTATATACTTTTTATTTGTCCTTATCCCTGTGTAACGTTTCAACCCAAATTAAAGCGTAATTATTGAAAACCAATACTTTAGACTTTATACTTAGAAAAATACGGCCATTTTTCGCGAAAAATCAAAATGTTGCAATTCAAGAAAAGACACTTGTAGTGTTCTTAAATTGATGTAATTAGACTACTATATAAGTTTCAGGACCCAAAAAGGTCAAACGAAGGCTCGAAAAAAAAACAAGGTTCGAGGTCAGTGGAGCACGGCCTTTGCACAGGGCAAGAGCCGTGCTCTGCGACACAGAGGCCGTGCTCACTGTTGTACACCAAAAACACTCTTTTTGACGATTTTCAGCATTTCGACTCAAAATCAAACTTTTCCTTATCATTCCCAGATACAAATAAATCATAAACACATCAAATGTACCAAAACTAAGTTTACCAAAGTGACAAGTTACCGAAATGACTTGTATCAAGAGCCATTAAGTACAATAGGGATATTCTACCCCAAGTTACCCATGTGCCAACCTTTGAGATGGCAAGAACCTTCAACTTGATCTTCACTCTAACGCTTCTTTACCCTTGCTACTACCAACTCCTATAAAGATTTAAACAACTAAAACATAAGTTACGCTTGGTGAATGTATACACATATAATCATAATCATGTCATTTCAACTTTGTGCATCAAGCACCATATAAGCCTAGCAAGCTAGCCTTTTCATACAAATCAAACAACATACATCATTTTCAACATGGCCATGGACATTTTGGCTAGTAGGAACTCTTGCATACAATATGAATAGTAGGAACTTAACCACCTACTAGCTCTCAAAATAAATCAACAAATGGGTCATAGGAATTTACCTACCTATGACCTCTAATAACAAGAACATGATTACATGCATATACACTCACTTCATTTGGCTAGCTGACACAATAAGGGTACATGATCAACAACTCACTTTTCCACACCTATACATGAATCAACACACAACATTTATGAGTTCTACAAAACTCACTCTCTGGCAAGTATCTACTTGCATTCATAAATCCCATCACTATGGTGATTGGCTACTCAATAATTTCAACAAATTCCAAATTCTCCTCATAAAACTTTGTTTCATAAATTACTAGTCAAACACCATAAAGTATGAGATTCTTACTATGAGGGATTTTCATTACCAACAAATTCTTTAAATCAAACTAACTATTTCTCAATCAAATTTTATTAGGGTTTTACTTGAAATTCCCAAATAACAAAAACCCCCAAATTCTAAGATTAAGAACCCTAAATTTTAATAACAAATAGAATTAGGGTTATGGAAATCATTACCTCAAGAATGAGAGACAAAGAATTAGGGTTATCAAATCACAATTCTTCCCCCTTTTTCTTCCTAGAATTTTCGGTCATCACCACCTCCAAGAAAGCCCCAAATTTCAATTTCTAACACAATAGGAGATGATTGTTGATATAGTTTTAGGATTGAAATTATTTAATTTATGATTTAATGATTCAATTGCATGAACTTTGGAAGCATTTGTGAGATGAGTTAGTTAGACGTGAAGTGAAATTTGAAGTGGAAAAACATGAGTCACAAAGACTATGTGGCTGGCTTTCTTCTTAGATGGCCATGTCCCATACTAATTTTAGTGGGTTTAATACCCGCTAGCCACTAAAGTTCCGACTAAATTAACCCCTTAACTCAAAACAAAGTACTAGTAAATTAATTTAGTGTCAAAACTATAAAAACGGTAAATTTTCTATTACCTTAAAATATTGGGGTGTGACAAATCTCCCCCCCCCCCTCAGAATCGATCACATCCCCGTGATCTATGCCATGTGCAAAGACGGATAGTACACCAACATGTCATCTCCGTTTCCCACGTATACTCGGAGTTCTTATGGTGCTTCAATAGTACCTTGAAAGTTCGTACCGTCTTATTGTTTATCTTTCTCAATTCTTTTTCTACAATAGCAACCGGTTCCTCAACGTAAGTTAACTTCTTGTCTAGTTCAATTTCATTCAATGGAACACACGTTGCATCATCGACAAGACATTTTCGGAGTTGTGATACATGAAAAGTGTTATGAATACGAGATAACTCTTCAGGTAACTCCAATTGGTAAGCCACTTTGCCAACTCGTGCTAAAATCCGAAACGGGCCAATGAACCGTGGACTCAACTTTCCACGTTTGCGAAATCGTAGCAAACCCTTCCATGGAGATACCTTTAACATAACTCGATCACCAACCTCAAACTCAATGGGCCTTCTTCTAATATCGGCATACGACTTTTGTCTATCTTGAGCCGCCTTAAGTCTTTCACGAATCTCGTCTATCTTTTGCGTAGTTTCAAGAACGACATCGGTTCCTCCTAATTCCCGTTGGCCCACTTCTCACCAACAAATGGGAGTTCGGCATCTTCTACCAAAAAGCATTTCGTACGGTGGCATCTTAATGCTAGAATGGTAGCTATTATTGTACAAAAATTCCGCCAAGGGTAAATATGTATCCCATGGTCCTCCAAAATCAATGATGCATGCTCGTAACATGTCTTCCAATGTTTGGATGGTTCTTTCGCTTTGACCGTCCGTTTGCGGGTGGTATACGGTACTAAAACGTAACTTAGTACCCATGTCTTCATGAAACTTCCTCCAAAAATAGGATGTAAATCGAGTATCTCTATCCGAAACAATAGATACGGGAATACCATGTCGAGCTACAACTTCCTTCACATATATATCGGCTAGAACTTCGGAAGATGATGACTCCCGGATGGGCAAAAACAAGGAACTTTTAGTTAATCGATCTACAATCACCCAAATGGAATCAAATTGATGTTTGGGCGTCTTGGGGAGTTTGGTAATAAAGTCCATAGTCAAGTGCTCCCATTTCCATTGTGGTATATCAAATGGTTGAAGCTTCCCATAAGGCTTTTAATGCTCCGCCTTAACTTGTAAACAAGTCAAACACTTTTCCACGTACTTGACAATGTCACGTTTCATACCCGATCACCAATAATCGACCTTCAAGTCGTGATACATTTTCGTTGCACTGGGGTGGATAGAATACTTGGACTTATTTGCTTCATCGAGAAGAGTTTCCTTCAACGTACACGAAAATGGAATCCAAATTCTTCCATAACGAACCATGAGGTCACGAGAGTCCTTGGAGAAATGTTGAAATTCCCTGTAATTCTCTCTTGTTTGGGGTCACGTTTTAAGGCTTCTTCTTGGCTTCCCTTATTCGTTCAAAGAAGTCGTTTGAAAGCATTACCCAAAGAGGTGCAACACGGATTGTAAAATGAGAGCTTTTTCTACTCAAGGCGTCGGCTACCACATTTGCCTTCCCGGGGTGATACAAAATTTCACAATCATAATCTTTCAACAAGTCTAACCATCTCCGTTGACGATTATTAAGATCACTTTGCTCAAAGAAATACTTAAAGCTTTTATGATCGGAATAAATGGAGAATTTAACGCCATACAAGTAATGGCGCCAAATCTTCAATGCAAAAACAACCGCCGCAAGTTCCAAATCATGGACGGGATAGGACTTCTCATGAGTTTTTAATTGTCTTGATGCATAAGCGATAACCCGCCCCTTTTGCATAAGGACACAACCAAGACCATTGAACGAGGCATTACAATACACCGAGAAATCTTCAACTCCATCCGGCAAAGTTAGAATAGGCGCTTGGCTCAACTTTTCTTTTAGAGTTTGAAATGCACCTTTTTGTTCACTTTTCCAATCAAACTTCTCGTTCTTTTGAGTCAATTTTGTAAGAGGTGAGGCTAACTTAGAAAAATCTTGTATGAATCGGCGGTAGTAACCCGCCAAGCCAAGAAAACTACGAATTTCCGTTGGGGACTTAGGAGATTCCCACTTCATGATTGCACTTATTTTCGCCGGATCAACTTTAATTCCATTTTGATTAACAACATGACCGAGAAATTGCACTTCCCGTAACCAAAATTCACATTTCGAAAATTTAGCATATAACTTCTCTCGGTGAAGGGTTTCAAGGACTTCACGAAGATGTTTCTCATGATCGGATGGACACTTCGAAAAGATCAAAATATCGTCAATGAAAACGATGACGTATTTATCAAGAAAACGACGACATACACGGTTCATAAGATCCATGAAGGCCGCTGGAGCATTTGTCAATCCAAAAGGCATGACCATGAATTCATAATGGCCATATCGAGTCCTAAAAGCGGTCTTTGGGATGTCTTCTTTACAAATTTTAAGTTGATGGTACCCCTATCGCAGACCAATCTTTGAAAAATAAGAAGCTCCTTGAAGTTGATCAAAAAGATCATCAATACGTGGCAAAGGATACTTGTTTTTGATAGTAACCTTATTGAGTTCACGATAATCAATGCACATCCATAAACTACCATTTTTCTTCTTAACAAACAAGATGGGAGCACCCCATGGTGAACTACTTGGACGAATAAAACCCTTATCAAGTAGTTCTTGGAGTTGATCCATCATTTCTCGCATTTCGGTTGGAGCGAGACGATAAGGAACCTTGGTAATAGGTGTAGCACGCGGAATGAGGTCGATTTTTAAATCAATTTGCCTATCGGGAGGAAGACGCGGTAGATCATCGGGGAAAACATCTACAAACTCGTTCACAATAGGAATTTCAGACATCGATTTAGATTCCTTATTGGAATCAACAACATGAGCTAGAAAAGCTTTGCACCCTCGAGAGATAAGTCGATGGGCTCGAGCAAAAGTGCATAAAGGCATTGAGTCTTGATTTCTTTCACCGTAAATGACCATATCCCTACCGTTAGGAGCTTTGAGGTGAAATCTTTTATCGGTACAACAAATATTTGCCTTATGTTGGCCAAGCCAATCCATACCCAAAATTACATCAAATTCTCCCAAACCCATCGGAATAAGATTAGCTTTGAAATTTTCGAGATTGATGGTTAAACTACAACCTAGATACACATTTTTAATCATGTAGGTTTGATCACCCGCTACTTCAACCAACAAAGGGGGTTCAAGAAAAGACAATTGTAAAGGAATGCATTTAGTGAACTGGGTAGCAACAAAGGAATGATTTGCTCCGGAATCAAAAAAAATCTTAGCGGGTTTGTCATGAACTAAAAAGGTACCTGACACGACATCAGTGGACTCTTTAGCTTGAGCTACCGAGATTTGAAACAATCTTCCCCTCGGATTCCCTACTTGTTTTGCCAACTTTTTTTCATTAGCCTTTCTTGTTTCGGCTTGCCTTTCCTCCTCCGTCAACAATGGGCAAGCACTCTTCATGTGTCCTTCGTTGAAGCATTTTAAACACACGGTAGGCTTGCTTGGAGAGAACTTACAATCTCGACTAATGTGACCCGGTTGGCCACAATTGAAACATCCTTTCTTAGATGGTAATAAACAAACTCCGGGATGATGTTTCCCACAATTATTGCAAGTGGGATTTTTTTTTTATTAGAGCTACCCCCCAAACTTCCACTAGGCCAGAACTTCTTGTTTGGAGAGTTGCTTTGTTCCACCTTCCTTGTCGAGGATTCATCATCCGGCATGCCTAGTTCCACCTCATGCCACCTAGCCACATCACCCAATTGAGTGAAAGATTCAATTTGAAGTAGGGTAATCTTCTCCCAAATATTTTTGCGGAGCTTTCGATAAAAATGCTCCTTCAACAACCGGTCATCCTTCAAATATTCCGGACAAAATTGAGCTTTGTCCAGAAATTGTACCCGAAACTCATTAACATTCAAAGTACCTTGCGAGTCATTCATAAACTCGCTCCTAAGCCTAGTCACATCGGCTTCTGATCGAAACTCTTTAAAGAAGGCTACTTTGAAATCAGCCCATTCCATGCCCACTGTTGCGTTCTCACCCTTCTTGACAATTTCACCATCCCACCACAACTTAGCCCTATCACATAACAAGCTTGACCCATACAAGGTCTTGTCTTCAGTTGGAGTCTTTGTGATGCGAAAGGCTCCCTCAACCTCGTTTACCCACCTTGTGAGGGTTAGCAATGGTGAAACTCTTAAGGTCATAAGGCTTCTCATTCTTCGGCTTCGGCCGTTCATCGACATCTTGTGCTTCCGGTACTTTTTCCTTTGGAAACCGTTTATCAAATTCCTCTTGTACAGCGGAGGCAACTTCTTCTCTTATCTTAGTAGCGATAGTTTCACTCATCGCTCCTTCCAGTGTCTCATTTAACTTTTTAACGATAAATAGAGAGAAATTCTCCAAAGCCTTCTTGATTTGCTCACTAATGTAATCATGACTTAGATCCTCAAACGACACACTTTTGTTCTTGCCGTGACTCGATCCGTCTTCATCTTGAGATGAAGCCATACTACACAATTCGAGAAGCTTATCAATAACACACTTCATTCACTATTTGGTCTGTAGTACCCCCCAAACCTCCGTGTCCGATCATTTCCGTATTTAGTAAGTTTAATTTAAAACATAATAGCTTATGACCGATAATTGGCCGGCTCTATTATTATTATAAACTATTTCATTTTAAACCAATCTTACGAAACACTTCAACTCTCAAACATAAATCATCCAGACCTAAGGTCAAAGTCAAATTTTCCTATGGTTCAAGTCTAGGCATCTTAACTAAAAGATCGAAACCTAAATACCTTGAACCATGACTCTGATACAAAAAATGTAACGTCTCAACCCAAATGAAAGCGTAATTATTGAAAACCAAAACTTTAGACTTTATACTTAGAAAAATACGGCCATTTTTCGTGAAAAATCAAAATATTGCAATTCAAGAGAAAACACTTCTAGTGTTCTTAAAATGATGTAAATAGACTACTATATAAGTTTCGGGACCCAAAAAGGTCAAACGAAGACTCGAAAAAAAAATAAGGTTCAAGGTCAGTGGAGCACGACCTTTGCACAGGGCATGACCCGTGCTCTGCGACACAGAGGCCGTGCTCTATGACACAGAGGTCGTGCTCACTGTTGTACACCAAAAACACTGTTTTTGCCGTTTTTCAGCTTTTCGACTCACAATCAAACTTTTCCTTATCATTCCCAGATACAAATAAATCATAAACAAATCAAATGTACCAAAACCAAGTTTACCAAAGTGACAAGTTACCGAAAGGACTTGTATCAAGAGCCATTAAGTACAATAGGGATATTCTACCCAAGTTACCCATGTGCCAACCTTTGAGATGGCAGGAACCTTCAACTTGATCTTCACTCTAACGCTTCTTTACCCTTGCTACTGCCAACTCCTATAAAAGATTTAAACAACTAAAACGTAAGCTACGTTTAGTGAATGCATACACATATAATCATAATCATGTCATTTCAACTTTATGCATCGAGCACCATATAAGCCTAGCAAGCTAGCCTTTTCATACAAATCAAACAAAATACATTCATTTTCAACATGGCCATGGACAATTTGGCTAGTAGGAATTTACCCACCTACTAGCTCTTGCATACAATATGACTAGTAGGAACTTAACCACCTACTAGCTCTCAAAATAAATCAACAAATGGGTCATAGGAATTTACCCACCTATGACCTCTAATAACAAGGACATGATTATATGCATATACACTCACTTCAAACTTGGCTAGTTGACACAATAAGACTACAAGATCAACAACTCACTCTTCCACACCTATACATGAATCAACACATAACATCTATGAGTTCTACAAAACTCATTCTCTTGCAAGTATCTACTTGCATTCATAAATCCCATCACTATGGTGTTTGGCTACTCAATAATTCCAACAAATTACAAATTCTCCTCATAAAACTTTGTTTCATAAATTACTAGTCAAACACCATAAAGTATGAGATTCTTACTATGAGGGATTTTCATTACCAACAAACTCTTTAAATCAAACTAACTATTTCTCAATCAAATTTTATTAGGGTTTTACTTGAAATTCTCAAATAACAAAAACCCCCAAATTCTAAGATTAAGAACCCTAAATTTTAATAACAAATAGAATTAGGGTTATTGAAATCATTACCTCAAGAATGAGAGACAAAGAATTAGGGTTATCAAATCACAATTCTTCCCCCTTTTTCTTCCTAGAATTTTCGGTCACCACCACCTCCAAGAAAGCCCTAAATTTCAATTTCTAACACAATAGGAGATGATTGTTGATATAGTTTTAGGATTGAAATTCTTTAATTTATGATTTGATGATTCAATTGCATGAACTTTGGAAAAATTTAAGAGATGAGTTAGTTAGAAGTGAAGTGGAATTTGAAGTGGAAAAACATGAGTCACAAACACTATGTGGCTGGCTTTCTTCTTAGATAGCCACGTCCCATACTAATTTTAGTGGGTTTAATACCCGCTAGCCACTAAAGTTCCAACTAAATTAACCCCTTAACTCAAAACAAAATATTAGGAAATTAATTTAGTGTCAAAACTATAAAAAAGGCAAATTTTCTATTACCTTAAAATATTGGGGTGTGACACCCTGCCCTGTAATTGACAAGTTTAGATGATGGTTGTTCCATATATACAGTTCTAATCTTGACATATCGAGCTCAGCCGTATGAGGCGGAAGCTCCACGTACGGTGCCGTCTCTGAAAATGTAAAAAGAATTAATGACCCGGCTCAAACATAAAAGATGGGCCCCTAAAATAATAAGTCAAAAAAATAAAATAAAAACATAATACGAGTAAAACGATAACAAATGTCATCCTAGTCAAAACAAAGTTTGATTCATAATATCGAACATCAAATTGAAAAAATCAAAGTAATTGAAAAAAATGCTAAACTACATATTCAAGATTACTCTGAAGTTGGTTAAATCATTTTATTAGAGGTTCAACTTGTAACTCTGCATAAGTATAAGGGGTTATTGTGACAATTGACTATAAAAATAAAAAGAATACACAAGGCTTCATCTTATTTATTTGAAAGAATAGATACCTTCATTAAAGCTTTAATTTAGACCTGCATATTTTTTGTTTTCGATTTTTCTAGTGGGCCCTCTAAGGAAATGGGTCCGACTCGGTTGCACCCTCTGCACCCCTTTAGAGCCGGCCCTGATCGAGCTTATATTAACTGAGTATAAATTGAAAATTCAATCATTTATATAATTATGTTTCGGATGTTGAGCTTGAGCATGGAGACAATAAGGGTTAGGTTGATCACTTACGTATGGCTCATTAACAAATACGCGTATTTAAAGGATTGGAGCGTACCATATATGTAAGACCATCTTTAACCCACCACACTGAAACTTAGTTTATTGATGCCACATTAGCAATACACTGACTCACCACACTGAACCAGTTTTAACATTAACCTCCACACTGAATTTTCAGTTTATTAGTACCACATCATAATTTATATTATTATTATTAAAACACATTATACTACTTGGTCCCATTCTAGCATATTTTAAAATCTTGTTAGTATTGTTTTGTTGTTTTGAGGCTGCTATGCATGAGAGGAAGTTGTATAAGGTTGCTGTGTCTTTGTGTTATGTTTTAGTTGCATATGGCGTTGTCTTAGTATGAGTTTTGGGCATGTCCAATTTTCTTTTGATGCTATTGTACATATTTGATGAGCAATACAATTCACAGTTCTAATTAAAAAAAAAAAAATTAAAACACATTATATTAAATAAAAAACATATTTTAATAAACTAAAAAACACATTTCACTAATTATAATAAAAGATTATACTAAAACACAAAAACATTAAAATTAAAAATTAAAACACAAAATAAATAAATAAAAGACATAGATACAACAATAATTCTGGGAGCAAAATAAAAACTGGATTAAATATACACTTAAGTTTCAAGTTTCAATGTTTGACTTTTCCTTTCAATCGTCTTCTTCATCACTTCGTCCAACACCTGCAACACCTAAATATATATACTTTATATGTATCTACTATCTATATATACACCTACAAACAATATTTAGATAGTAGCAATAAACAAAAGAAATATATTAAAAACCCAATACGCCTAACCTTACGAGTGTGTTGGCCAATGCGCCGGATGAATACGCTGGTGACAACACTGGAGCCTTTAACGCAATACGCCGAAACGTCCTCAAATACGCTGGGAAAACGCCGTGCGTTAAAGATGGTCTAAGGTTCAATTCACACTAGAAAGTGACACGGATATATGCATGTTTAGCTAAACGCTCTTTTGTTAATCTCACGTATTTTGATTATATCATTTTGGGTTCTCATTGTGGTAATGAAGTTCATGAATTCGTTACATACGCTATTCAGCGTATACACATGCGTGACACAAGTATACTAAGAAGCCAAGAACGTTGGAAATTTTAAACTATTTGCAAAGGCAAATAATATATCCGAGAAAGTTTGATATGAGCATTAATTTTTTATATTCATTTACAATACATAAATGAGATTGAGATGTTTTAGAAGCTTTTTTTTTATTAACGGTAAATATTCATACTTCACTTCAGGAAGTCTAGAACTGACCAAGACTTCTGACTATACCTCAAATGTCCGTGTGTCTGAACACAAAATCTATAAGATTAAGCAAAATATTTAAATATATCTAACAAATGTTTGGGAGCCCATTAACCAGAGAAAAGGCTTCCAAAAGGGCCCAAACTCTAGCAAGCCAATTTCATATAAAAATAAAAAAGGCTCGCTCTTATTGCTACATATGGGTCATCTCAAGATTAAATCCTAAAAGGCCCAATAGTAGTTTGTTTAGTTATGGACTTTGCTGTGATGAACTCGTAAATTCATAGCAAAGTTTTGTACATGTTGCTAAGTATATGAAGTTGGGAAACTTGAGGGTGTTGAATCCCTTCCCAAACTATATTAGGATTTCTATATTCTATTAACTAGATTATTATTTACGTAATACGCACGAATATATATATATATATATATATTTAATGAAATTTTAAAGTTTTATAATATTATAAGTTAACAAATATTTAATCAGGTAAGAATTAACCACTAAAAAACATGAAGTTACATTAGCGTTTGTTTAGATTCCGGTTTACAGTGAACAGACAGTTGAAAAATGGATACATCATCTATTAGAATTCTTGGTAAGTAAGGTTTTTGTTTCTTTGAATGTCTTTCATTTATCCGAATATGTCTGCATTGTCATATTACTTGTATTTTAACGTTTTGATCGAATAATTTAGTTATACACTAAAATTACAAAGCAACGTAATTATCAATCTATATATCGCATGTTGTATTAATCTAAGTTAAATTTATGCATAATATCATTGCAAATTTCATACAATTATTTTTCTGATATATAAATGTGATAACTTACTATAGACTCTATATTTGTTTTTTAGTCCAAAACATTGATTTAAAAATAATGTTACTCGTATATAATAAAAATCTTATACAAAAATCCTTATAAAAAAACTTTATTAGTTATATGATAAAAATACTATATAAAAATATAATTTAATAAAAACATTTACATTAAAAAATAACGTTTTATTGTAAATAAAATTAAAAAATCAATTTTAAGGATAAAAAATGATGTAAAATATAAAAAGGGCTTAGCTTGGATGCAGTTAACTACATCATTTTTTGATGAAGTTACCATGAAAATCAAGGGGACATTTTTGTAATATATGAATCATTTATGTGATATATGTGTGTGACTACATCTATGAACTTTGCAGTCAACTGCATATTCGATTTTCCCTTATAAAAACATTAGTTTGTATAATTATATCATTAAAGAGAATAATTATTAATTTCTACAAATTTAAATAAGAAAATTTAAATAATTTAAATTTATTAAAATAAAATTAAATCTAAAAAAGTTAAAAATAAGGTTATGATATCATTATTTGAGCTAATGGCTCTAATTAAAAGTTGGGCTTCATCTAAAGGTCTATATTTCTCCAATTATGAATTAATGTTTCTCTTTTATATATATTTAGAGATACTAGTTAGTGATTGTTATGTATTATCTCTGCATGTAACTAAGAGAAGATAGTTCTTTTCCTAGGTGACACTTCTTTTTTCGTGACACTGCTTTTTGCTTAGGTGACATTTTCTGATAATTTTAATGTTTTTTTTTAAAAAATATGTTGACATTTAAACCTAAAGATTTTAGTGCTCATATGACACTTCATCATTTGTTTACGTCGACATTTGGTTTTTTCCTTTTTATCAATTTTAAATAGCAAATAAAAAAGCTAAATACAAGCTTAGAAGGCATGAAATCTAACTTTTAATATTATGTATAACTTAATATTTGTTTAATATTTTTGCCGTTTGAGTTGATGTGGGATGCAAGTGACTATGTTGTTGGAGCCGTGCTTGGGCAAAGGGTTGATAAACATTTCAAGCCTATTTACTATGCTAGTAAAACCTTGAACCCCGCCCAGCAGAATTACACTACTACAGAGAAGGAGTTGCTTGCAGTAGTATTTGCATTTGATAAGTTTAGGTCATATTTGGTATTAAATAAGACTGTTGTTTTTATCGACCATTCTGCTTTGAAGTATTTGTTTTCTAAGCAAGATGCAAAGCCTAGACTTATCCGTTGAATTTTGTTGCTACAAGAGTTTGATATAGAAATCAAGGACAAAAGGGTGTAGAAAACTTAGTAGCTGACCATTTGAGCCGATTGGGAGACCCAAACCGAGAGGAGTTTCAAGATGGGGAGATTAAGGATAACTTCCCCGATGAATATATAAATGTTATTTTTAACTCTGATGAAGGTCCTTGGTTTGCTGATATTGCTAATTATTTGGTTTCAGGTGAAATACCGGATGATTTCTCGGGTCAACAAAAGAAGAAACTCATATCGGATGCTAAGCACTACTTTTGGGATAATCCATATTTGTTTCGCTCTTGTGCAGATGGTGTGGTGAGAAGATGTGTAGCTGGGGCTAATACTTGGGAGATTCTTGATGCTTGTCACTACGGGCCAACTGGAGGTCAATATGGTCCTTTAGTTACAGGTAAAAAGGTTTTTGATGCAGGTTTCTACTGGCCTACAATCTTCAAGGAGGCTCAAACGTTGGGGCATGTAACATTTGTAAAAGACAAGAGAGCATCATTAGATGGGATGAAATGCCACAGCAAGGAATTCAGGTATGCGAAGTATTTGATATTTGGGGCATAGACTTCATGGGACCATTCCCACCATCTAATAAGTTTCAGTATATTTTGGCTGCTGTTGACTACGTGTCTAAGTGGACTGAAGCCAAGGCTTTGCCTATAAACGACGCGAGAGTAGTCATAGATTTTTTAAAACAATTGTTTAGTCGTTTTGGTTGCCCTAGAGCCTTGATTAGTGATCGTGGTACACATTTTGCAAATCATCAATTGACTAAGGTTCTTAAAAGATATGGTGTTTATCATTACTTTTCTACCTCTTATCACCCACAGACCAGTGGTCAAGAGGAGAACACCAACCGGGCATTAAAAAGAATTTTGGAAAAAACACTCGGGGATAACCCCAAGGTTTGGTCAAAGAAGCTAGATGACGGCCTTTAAGACACCGATTGGCACCACGCCATACCGATTGCTCTATGGTAAGACTTGTCATTTACCGGTTGAACTAGAGCATAAGGCTTATTGGGCGTTGAGAAACTTGAACCTAGATATGATGGAGGCCGGTGAACTTAGGATGTTGCAACTTCATAAGCTCGATGAGCTTAGGTTGGGTGCATATGAGAACTCTAGGATTTATAAAGAGAAAACTAAAGTTTACCATGACAAAAGGATTCGTAGGAAAGAATTTAAGGTTGGGGAAAAAGTTTTGTTGTTCTTGTCAAAGTTTAAAATTAAACAGCCTAAGTTAACTTCTAGGTGGATAGGACCTTTTGTGATAAAGCATGTTTATCCGTCCGGCTATGTTGAGCTGTTTAAAAGAAATGGAGACGGTTCGTTCATTGTTAATGGCCATAGGTTGAAGTTGTATTTGGAAGAAGATCAAGAGGAGGGGATGGTTGAAGAAATCCCCATTTTTGAATCCGAAACTTGAAAGATGGTCAAGTCTAGCTAATGACTCGTAAATAAATTAAGCGCTTCTCGGGAGGCAACCCGTGTTTAACTTTTATTTTCTTATCATTAGTTAGATATGACTTTGTTTTGTTAAGTGCGGGTTCAGATTTGATATGAAGCGAATTGAGGTAAGTTCATATAAAAATGAAAAATTTTTTTTTTCTAGAAAAGTCCCCCACTGCGCCGCAGTGGGGGTGGATGTGGTGACTGCGCTGCATTAAAAAATATCGGCATGGAATTGACAAAAACCCCATTGCGCCACAGTGGGGTGTGACCATGAGACTGCGCCGCAATCCAAACTCTCGGCATCCAGATGCATATTGACCCACTGCGCCGTAGTGGGTGAGACCAAAGCCCACTGCGCCGCAGTGGGTGGTTTGACCTGTCAATTGGGGGAGCGAGTATGAGCCATTCAAAATAGGAAAGTGAGTATCTTATCCTCATAATAAAAAAAAACCTCTTTGTCTCCTTTACTTAAAAAAACCGAATGGCTCATTCAAATACACCCTCAAGGCTCCGATTTTGTCCTTTAATCCGCCATCAATCTTGCACTTTTCTTCTTCTTCTTCTTAGATTAACATCTATCATTCATCATCATGGGAAGAGGAGTAAGTATTCTTGACTTTTTTCTTTTTAATTTCTTCAATTTTGATTTTTTGATTTTTAGGTTTTAATTACCGAATTGGTTGATGGGTTTTGTGGGTAATGTGTTAATTATGCTAATGAGGTGGTTAATTTCACGATTCAAACAATTGTTCATCCGGATTTGAGTTGAAATCAAACCTAGGGTTTTGAAAAATTAGGGCTTTTTGATAAACAAATGTGGGGGGGAATTAAAGTGTGATTAAGTAGTAATTGTTGCTTAATATACCTGTTGGAATGATTAATTACCCCTGTGAGTTTGATTTAACTCATGAAGTAATCTTATGAACTTGCCCAGAAATTTATGCCACTGCGCCGCAATGGTGGTGGGTGTAACCCACTACGCCTCAGTCGGCTTGCTCCTGACCTGCACATGATTTGAACCTCACTGCGCCGCAGTGAGGGGTTGTTGAGTTCCACTGCGCCGTAGTGGGAAATCTCATCCGAATTTGTCCTATGCCTCACTGCGCCGCAGTGAGGTGGTTCTTAAGCCCACTACGCCGCAGTGGGATGACTTTCCTGCTCAATTTTATTTGTTTATCTTGCATGATTAAGTTTGTATTCCTTATTTATAGTGTTTGTTTGTTTATGTTTTGTGATTGTAGGATGTTGCCGGTGTTGATAAAAGAAAGAACCCCGAAGTGAGTCAATCAAGTGGGACTGCAGAGGTTCCCGCTAAAGCTGCGAGACAACAACCGGAACCACCAACTCTTAAGTTTGGTCGGGACAACCCAATGAAAACAATGCTTGGCTCGAGTTCAAGGGGTCAAGCAACCACATAAGAACACTTATCTTAATAAGCTGTTCGCCATCCATAAACACGTGGTTTGCCCACCCAGGTATCTCCACCCTACTGCTGCTCAACATTTTGGTATTCAGGGTGATATAAATAGATGGTTTCGGGTTGAGGCTCAAGTGGGAGACCGGGTTGTTACTAGTAGTTTGTGGCAAAATGTGTTTAGTAACCGGGAACCGGTGTATAGGGAGTTGTGTTTAGAGTTCTTTTCGACTCTGAAATTGTCGAAGGAACTGCATAAGGTGAAGGACATTTTTGAAGAGAGATGTGTTGCATTCTACTGTGGGGGAACTCAAAGAAAAATTTCTATCGCACAGTTCGGGTATTACTGTGGAATGTATTCAAGGGAGAAGTTAGCTAATCCGGAGTTTAGGGCACTGTTGAGGAAAGGGTTATATGTTAAGCAGGATATTGGTGCTGGTGAGTCCATAGCACAGTATTGGACTCGTATTTCTGGGGGAGAAGCCTGGCCGTCTGGTGGTACGGTTAGTGTTTCTAAGATTAAGAATGTACGGTTGAGGTTGTTGCACCGCCTGATTGTTACGTTTTTGGTACAAAGGTCCACTCACTGGGACAAAGCGTACCAAACAGATTTATGGCTTATTAAACTGTTTTTTGAGCGGGCACCGAGCAGGTTTGCACTAGCCCCTATGGTTGTTTTGGACAGGATGTGAAATCATAGTGATTCTATGTTGGTGTTGGGACATTTTATTACCCGAATCTATAGGAGGATGGGTATTTTTTAGTCTGAGGACTATCAAACTGATCTTTCCCCACCCATTCATCAGGAGAGTTTAGAGGAGAAAGAATTGGTTAAGGCTAAGATTTTGAGGAAGGCGCAGGGGGGTCAACCTGCGAGATTGTTGGATGATGAGGGAGTGATTGCTGCACCGCCTCCAATTGTGGAGGCAACTGAGGATGTAGAGATGGGGGATGCTCTACAGGAGCCGCCGAGGAGGAGAGGTCAGGCAGGTATTGATTTGACCCCGTTGGGAGCCCAGCTTCAGCAGATATTTGAGGGACAGCAGGCTAGCTGCCAGGCTTTTGATGCTTACCAGCAGCTGATGGACCAGGAGATCACTTGGTTAGGGTCCCAACAGGGGTACACTAACTACACTCATGATTACTATAGGCCGATGTGGCGGGCCCAGTTCGCGGGGAGGAGTTTGTCAGACCCGACTGTTAGAACTAAAAATTGTGTTAAAATGTAAATGTTTTAGAGGTTGAAGGGGCATTAGTGAAACTTAGATTTATGATAGAAATAGCCCCTTTCCACACATTAATTGTAAGCCTTTTCCCATTTTACACATTAATCGATCCATTTCACTCTAATTATTCTCTCTCCATCTCCATCTTCAACCTCCATACACACAAAAACACCTTTTGACACACTAACCTTAATTTCACCATTAGAGCACAAATCGAGCTTAAATTTCTATTTTACATTTGGCATCAGAGCATAACAACTATATGTTGGCAGATCCATATCTCGATTTTGTGCATTTCTCATCAAATTTTCGAGTTTATATTTCGAAAACCGTTTTTGATCAAACTGTGGGATTTTTCTACAGTTGATTTTACCTCAAAATTTGTACACCAGTCGATTTGTCTTCTCGATACGATTCCATTGATATAAAATTCATCAAAATCCGTTGAGAAACGAAGGAGATATCATTGATTTACTTTTTGAAAATTCAAAAACATTTGCTCGAAATTTGGGTTTTGAATTTGTTGTGTTTTGTGTAGAATTTTGTTCGTAGATGTGTAGTTGAGGTGAAAACGAGCAGTTTGCAAGTGATTTCACGTTCTAACTCCTAGTAATTCAAAAGTTATCGAAGTTTTTAAAGTCGTTAATGGAGTTTTTTTGTATAAAACTGCTTGGCTGGTGAAAAAGAAGATCTCAGGAAGATTTTGATAGGATGATCTTGTTTTAGCTCCCAGAACAATCTTGAGATAGTCGTATTACATTTTGCACTTAGGACGATCTTAGTAAGATCGTTTCACTTCTTGTCCCTAAGACGATCTTGACAAAATTGTCTCACCCAGGACGATCTTGTTTACTTTATTTGGATATGTGTAATTGAGTTTGTGGCTGTGTGGTTTAGTGTTTTGGTTGGGAACCATACACTCTGGCTAACTAATCCAAACGGATTGGTTTTGGTCAAAAATATTTTTCCTTCCAAGTCTAAACGAAACTCTGCCCAAAATTTTCCAAAATTTCTATACTTAGAAATTTTTCACACAAAAATTTCCAAGACGATCTTCCTCAAGATCGTATCATTTTTCTTCCAATACGATCTCCTCAAGATCGTCTCACTCTCAAACATTTAACTTAGCCAAATTTTCAACCATTTTCTAGGACGATCTCATCAAGATCGTCTCACCCTCTGAGCTTATATTTCAAAACGATCTCACCAAGATCGTTTCATTTTCAAATATTTCTTAGGACGATCTTCACAAGATCGTTCCAATTCTAAAAATCCTAAAATAATAATAAAAAAAAGTCTTTTGGCGGGAAAAATAATTTTTGTCCAGGGTCTTAAAAAGGGATAATTCATGAAGATTTAAAATTTGATAGCATTAAAAAAATTTTAGGCCAATTTTCATCCGTTATCGACGCAGTTTTGGCGAAAAGTTTTAGAAATGATCAAATTTTTCCTATGATCATGATATCCAAAGTTTACATGAAATTTCAAGTTTCTTGAGAACATATTTCGGCGGCAAAAATTTGAAGGGAAACCTGAAGTACAAAATTTCCAAATTTCAATTTTAATTCTTTCACTTCAATTTCAATCACAATTACCTTTCATTTCATTCCACCTTTGCTCAACAAAATGTCAAGTCCAAGTATCTCAAATTCGGTCAAAAATGATTTCATCTTCAATTTGTGGTTAACTTCCTCACCCAAGAAACCTACTTCATCCGAAGTGAAACTTCATAAAGATGGATTGTGTTCATGTTGTTCGTCGAAGCCTTATCCAAATCCTTGTCAAGTGATGAAGTTATTGATACATACGACCGCAACGGAAAATGTCAAGTTTCAAGAGGAAGTAGTTAGATTACAAGCCGAGAATGTATAACTGAAAGAACAAATGACCTACTTTCAAGCTGGGAATGTGAGGCTTAGAAATGAGATGAAAGAACTTCAAGTTGAAATTGGAAAGAAGAATGATGAGTTGATGTCACAAGTTTCATCATTGGAAGCTCGTCTCTTGAAGGAAACAACTCTTGTTTCTCAAATAAAGTCTGAAGTGTCATCAATTTCCTTGTCTGATTTGAGTTCTTCGATTGAAAAACAACTTGAGAAGATTCAAAGTCGAATTGCATCTTTCAAGTCGAAGTCTCTTGACACAAAAGTTGAAGCTATTCTGAAACGATCGAGTAGTTCTCCTGTTTCCAAGATTGATGATGTTCCAAAAACCCCCAACCGTAAAGTGTCTTAATTTACCAACTATGCCTTGGAAAAGGATAGAAGGTACTCTCAGAAGACAAATATTGATGGAACAAAGACTCTCATTTCATTCTTATCATTTAAAGAAAATACCAAGTTCATCTCTCAAGCAAAATCTCAGTTGAAGAAGCTGAAATGTCAACAAGTATACAAACCAAAGACAACTGAGTCAAAGTCATTCAATTATTCTCTTTCGAAGCTGTTTGACCTTGCACCTTCTCCAGTGCAAAAAGTGAATGAATTTGCTTCTCCACTGCTTCCACGGAAAATTCACTTTTCCTCAACCCAAGTTTTCATCCTCCGTGGAGTGCAGATTCTATTAGTCGAATCGATGACACTTTCCTTTGGAATGTCAAGACGAAAACCATTGGGCCTACACTCAAATGGGTCCCAAAGGTTGTTCGTAAGTGATTCGATGAATATGGCTTATACACATGTCAGTGTATAACCCAGGCTAAAGATGTTGTTTATTGGACTACTACTTCATAATGGTTGATTCCCCAGTTTCAACTTCAAAGAGACATGATGAACATGTGGCCACACATTCATCATGAGGGGAAGAAAGAAAACAATGAAGTCGAACAAGTGTGTGTGCTTTCTTGAAATTTGATGGGGAGAAAGAAGAATTCATCAGTTGAGGGGAAGAAAGATAAATTGTTGACTAAAGTGATCCCCAAATTATTCTTTGAAGATAGTTATCGCCAACGTGCTAGGTACGCCGCGGGTACACCCTATAGATAAGCGTTGGTGGTACGCAAATATGATTGTTTGATCGAGGGGAAGTTTGCGATGAAAATGATGTTTGTCCAAATGCTTCAAGAGAAAGATTCATTAATTAAGGGGAAGTGTAACAAAGTTAAGATTGTCAAGAAGAGGCTTTCATGTTCAAACCTAAAGAGCCAAGATCAAGTTTCCACAATGCTTATACTCTGAGAAGATTCAATACTTAAAGATACATCTTTAAGATAAGTGTGAAGATTAAAGACGTAAAGCCAAGTTTGATGGAAGATCTTGAAGACAATGAGAAAGCTTCAAAGACATTCATCAACAAATTCGTATTTAAAGATGATGTCATGCATGTATTACATTTCAACACTAAGAGGAAGAATGTTAGAACTAAAAATGGTGTTAAAATGTAAATGTTTTAGAGGTGGAAGGGGCATTAGTGAAACTTAGATTTATGATATAAATAGCCCCCTTTCACACATTAATTGTAAGCCTTTTCCCATTTTACACATTAATCATTCCATTTCACTCTAATTATTCTCTCTCCATCTCCATCTTCAACCTCCATACACACAAAAACACCTTTTCACACACTAACCTTAATTTCACCATTAGAACACAAATCGAGCTTAAATTTCTATTTTACACCGATTCCTGAATTTAATCCACCACCTATCCTTGTTCCACCATATAGACAGGACGACGATTCTTTCTTCTCTACGCCCGCCCAGATGGACATGTTTTCACAGCCCCATGACTTAGGAGAATCTCCTAGAGGGCCGGTCCAGTTTGGTCGATACACGGGTGGTGATGCTGGTGTTTCATCTTCTATGCCTAGTTTTACTGCAGGTACTGGTTCTGGATTTGCCGATATTGCTAGCGGCTCAGGAGGATTTGCTGCTGGTGGGTCTGGATATGCAAGAGATCAAGCAGGAGGTGGTTATGGTGGCTCTGGCTCAGCACATGAGGAGGACCGTAACTGGGTGACCGATCTTTTTGCTCCACCCAATTTTTCGTGGATACCCTGGACAGCATGAGTGATGATAGTGATGATGATGACTCCCATCCGGTTCCGTGGGATGGAGTCGTATGTTGATTAATTGTTATTCATATCGGTATCTGGATGACTGTACCTTATACATTGTTTCTTATTTTCTGTCTTTAATGCTGTTGGTATCCACCCTACGGGGTGATGAGACATTTTCATTTGTATTTTCATTTTCTTTTCTTCTCTTTAGGTTTTATTTGTTGCATGAAACAGTTATTACTTTGATAATCTTGGAAATTTGCTTTAATTTTGATGCAAGTGAAACAGGTTCTTACATTTGATGGCTATAGCGCAACACAAGTGTGGGGGGAACCCCTTGGATTCTCTTCTCATCTATTTTCTATGGCATGAATGTGTTGATTGTGTGATGGTGTGCGTATGCTGGCAGTAAGTTCAACGCTTTATTGTTGCTTGTATGTTTGATGCACACACAACTCTCGCACTTTCTGTTTTGGTACAAGGTGTTTCTCCCGCCAACCAGAGTGTTCTTCCTATTTTGGAAGCGCAATTTGTAACACGGGGTCGACTAACTTGTTTCGAAATGGAATGTGTCCTTATTCCGGTATGTGCTCTTATTTTTCTATGTCGCTTACCCCTATGTACTCTTGTTTGACCAAAGATGGACATTGGGGGCATTGTCCACCTTAAGTGTGGGGGGTGGGGGTGGCAAATAGGTTTAAGCTGCCGGGTTTATCGCTTTTGTTGATTTGCCATTGAGATTTCTACCGATTTTGTTGATGTGTCCCTCTCATAGGCCTTTGGATTCTATCTAAGGGTAGGATTCTCCATTTCAAGCTCTTCACTGTGATGTGCATGTTTAAAACTGGTGCTTTCAATTTGGCGGGATAATAGAAGTTGATATGATTTTTAAACTTGAGTTGAACTTGTCCTTGTGGTAAATTTCTTGTCACTTAATTTTTAACTTAATGAGCAATTTTACTACAAATTTTTCCTTGACAAAAAATTTTAATTGGCGAAGTGTGTTCTGAACGGTTATTTGGCTAGTCCTTCGGGATTGATAACATTACTTGCATACTCATATATATCCAAAACACCCAATTGTCAGATTTCATCATTTCATATATAGTTGTTGTAAGTCCCAACTATTACTAGATGGGTGCTGAAGACACCTCTATGTCGATGGTGAGTGAACTATGCAACACAATCAATTAATCTGGATATGACCAATTTAGATTGATTGTGTATCAGGTTAACTGGAGTAAATGTATTAAGGTGACAGAATACGTAAACTAATACAATGCAATAATATAAATGTCAAGTATATAAATTGGTGAGACAATATGTAATTTTCAAGTGTATTTTATTTATTGGTTGTTTAAATAAAATACAAGGTTGTTGCGGAACCAAGATAATACATGAATGTAAATATCCTAACAACCCATGAATTACAAGTGATCTAAACTTGGAAATTCTCCTAAACAATCGAAACACTTAAAGTTGTGAAATGTTCCTTTTTGCGATTGAGAGAATGTTTCACAAGTTCACCAATATTGCAGAATATATGTATTTGCAAAGTTGTTGAAAATGCTTGTGCAAAGACCTCTATTTATAGTCGAAGATTGAGCATGGGGATCTCAACTTCGACGTACAAATATGGTTGACAGCACACAAAAGTATTGTTTAAATAATCCTTTGTGTGTGCTAAATAAAGTAAGACAAAAGGTTACTTTATTCAACCACTCTACATCTTTGCACCTTTATCGAGGAACAATATCATTGTCCGGTTAAAAGGATGTAGAGTAAAAAGGTCCTCCTCGTAATCAGTGTAAAACTTTGTAAGAGCATTTACACTGGAGGATTCTCCAGTTGATTGATCTGGTAGATTGTCAACTGGGCTTCGCTGCCATTGCCAATCTCTGTCTTCCATTTGTTGTCTTTGACTTCAACTGGAAGGTCTTCAGATTTTAGTCTTCAGATCTCAACTGGAGGAAGTCATCAGTTGCTAAACCTGTACAATGCAACTGGACTTTTAATATTTCGGACAATTCTGCATGCTCTCTAGATGTCGCTGGAGAGCTCCAGTTTACAGTTTAAACTGGACCTAACAAATTCCCCTAATTGTCCTGAAATATTGCCAAGTATTTTCAAACTTGTTTCTATACAAGTTTAAGTTTGAAATACTTGAGTTTGATAAAACCTATTAAGTTTCCAAGACATTTTTATAGATCATCAAATGTCTTGGATTTAGTTTTAATTGTTTGTAGATCTTATCAGATATCTTACTTGTGAGTTACAACCTGGCAATTTGTATATACACAACATTTACAAAGAAGTTCCAAGAAAGTAAACAAAATTACAAGCAGATAGTTAGAAGGATAACTTAAACAGATGGCCCTTCGCCAGTTTTCCTTCTTTTTACAACTGATGAAATTGGTTGTGTGTCCTCAAGATGAAGGCCTAATCTTTCTTCAATGTTTTCCTTGAACTTGATCAGATTTTGCAGTACATATTCCCAGCCCTTTTCAACCTTGTTCTTCCTCTGCCTCCCTTCCAGCAGCCTCAACATCTCTACATGCTCAGAATGACCATATTGATGGACATCCGGGTTCTCAGTCGTTCTCTTAGGTCCACCAAAGTATTGTACCTCAACAACAAAATGCTTAGCACCAGGCTTGATCGAAACTTTAATGTCAGTAATCTTACCTCTATTGTACCTTCGACGCTGTACATCAGACAAATATGTGCGAGCCTCAGATTCATTTGTCAGTTTAATCTTGCTCGTGCTCAGCTTTTGAGTAGCAGCTCGAATATCATCAGTTGTGGGTTCAGATGGTTCTACCCAAGTCCTTAGATTTGCATCCCTTGGCAAAGCCTTTTGTTTTCTTCCTTTAGACTTGGTTGGATTCAACATTTTGGTGACCGCCTTCTTTACCTGCTCAGTTCTCTTGAGAATCCCTTCAGACCTAATCTCTCTGGCCTTTTCCACCGACACATTCAAACACTTGGCATCCAGTTCAGCCTCATCATCCTGATAGTGTTTGTCCAGTTCAACTTCAAGAATCTCCTTTTGTGCATTGACTATCCTTGGATCTTCTTTGATTTTCTTGTATTCAACAAGTGTCAAGCTAAGGAGTTGAGCATCAGTGACATCAACAAGAGGGGTTGGAAGATTTTTTCTTGATTCGAATTGGTTTACCTTCATCTGTTTCTTCCTTTCCTTGACCAGGTATCCCACTCTTGTTAACTTCTGACTCTCACTTTCAGTAACTGGAGGCAACAAATCAACATTGCCAGTTTCCAACATTGGTGCATCGGTCGCCGGTTCCATAGATTCATCAGCAATGGCCTTTCCCTTATCAACACTCCCCTTCACCACATCATCAAACACTTCAAACACCTGCTCACCAGCCTCAGTACTGGTAGCAACCACCATCTCCTTCCCTGCACCTGAAGTCTCCACAAGAGTGCGAGGGGCATGAACAGAGTTGGTTGGAGGATTCCACTAACTCGTTCAGTTTGCCAAACACCAAGTCCTCATTGGCAGAGAACTTGTTGATCCCCAGGTCAACCACTTTAACATTTTGCATATGATCCTTTTGGTACCTGGAGAGGGACTTGGTGTTTTTATCAAGTGTCTTTTGAATCTCTTCCACCCTCGTGAGAAGGTTCGAGAGATCGGCTTGGAAAGACACAAATTGGCTTTCCAGTGACGGAGGAGAAGGAGTCACTGGACCAGCCCTGAAAGCTACAGGTGCAACTGGACGAGGTATGACAATATCTGGTTCTCCAGTTGCAGTAGCGTCAGTTGATAGAAGAGGAGGGGTTGTAGAAATGAAGGGAAGAGATTCAATTTGTCGTTCATGCTGAGAATGCTCAGGTGTGAACGACGGCAACGGTGGTGTTAGGATGTGTCTATTTCTAGGCACACCCATAGAAGAAAGTAGTTGGCGAGAGGCGAATATAGGAGGTATATCTAAGCTTTGTACAGTAGTTGGGGAAACTGAAACATGTGGTTCTTGGTGTTGACCAAGGAGAGAAGGGAGCTGATCAAGTACAGTTGCATCAGCCATCTCCTGGTCAGATTCAGTCTCAGATGAGTTCGAAGACTCAAGCTGAAACTCACCCTCATTTATGCCAAGATCCATAAATGTTGGGGGTGGCTGAACAAGTTGTTCAGACTCCTGATGACCAGTTTGAGTAGCCTCAATGGTTTCATCAGTTATGGGATCCGTTGCCAAGGCATCTTCTCCCTGGACAGAGGTAACTGGTGCCTCAACTACAACTGCTCTATCCTCAGTTGCAATATCACTGGCTGCGGCTTCAGATACCACAGTCACAGGCTGTGACTGGTCAGATGTAGCAAGTCCTGATCTGGATCTCCTTCTGCTTTTGGAAGATCTCCTTGCTTTAGGAACCGCCTAGACTCCAGCTTCTGCCACAGTCACAACACCGGCAGACGAACTGGTGGGTCCCTCATTATTTTGAGGCCCGCCCAGTTGCCTTTCTGACTCACCAGATGGTGGTGCATCAGTTCGAGAGAATGCAAAAATTATTCTCGGGGAAATCTGGACTTCATCAGAAGTAGACACCAGATTGTCCAGATTCCTTAAAAGTTCTGGCATAGAGAACAAGGATTGTGTATTGTTGTACTCTTCTCTGCCCAGAACATGAATGAAACAGAGGGATAAAAATCTTGAGAAGGGGATACAAGGACCCCTGTTGCCTTTCAACTTAAAAACTAGGCTTCTGAACAGGATACCAGCAAAATCCACCCTCAGTCCATTCCAAAGGCATTAAGCCATCTCTGCCTGGAAGGAGTTTATCTGGTCCAATCCACCAGAACTCCCTCCCAAACTTTCCACCAAGTGGACCATAAAGAACTTCCAGGATGGTGAAAGCCCTCTCATAGTAATGGACCCCTTGGTCTTCAAAACATCCCCCTCCACCATCTCCTTATTCCCCATGTCAAGGAAGACCTGACGAATATTTATATTGGAGGGAATCACCACTGGACTTTCATCATGTCTCTAATAGTTGAGGTTAAGGGCTTCCCTCATCGTTTCAACGGTGATGGTACACGGGACTGACCCATCCTTTAAAGAAAAGGAGATGGATGAGCAGTCCTCTGAAAGAGAAGCAGTGTACCAGAACTCGCACAAGTAGTCGTGAACCAGCTTGTTTGGGTTCAAAGAGAAGGCATCGCTGAGGGGAGAAATCCGAAGAAAGGATTGGATTTTCCCTATAAGAGAGTCAGCGGCCTGGTGCCCTTGAAGAGATGCCATTGGATTATTTGGATTTAATTTGATAAGTTTAGAACTAATGGGAGCACCAGTGGCACGAGTAACATTTTGTGATGGAGTATACTCAGCAGTGAGTAGATTCACATCACGAGAACGAGATGAAGAAGAAGATGATTTAGGAGCCATTTGTGATATTGAATTTAGGGTTTTGGACTTAAAGAAGAAAGAGAGAAAGGGATCTCGAATTGTGAATGATTGGAAGAGTAAATGAAAGGAATTTTGAGTGAAGTAAATGAGAAGGATATTTGGTGGGGGTATATATATAGGCAGTAAAATATTGCCAAGATATATACGAAAAGATATTTTTAGTCCCCAAATTTTGAAATAATTTGTGAAAAATTGATTTTCTGAAATTTTGACAATTCAGAAATAGTTAATACCTCCCATCAACCATTTAATGCTACGACGGCTGGTATTCCCACTCACCCACTAGCTTCATCAATACCCATAAAAAGTGCAGTACATTTCAGCAAAAAAAGTCTTGACACGTAAGACATGTCAGGTGACGTTTGTGAGTGCGAGGTGAGCACTCGAGTAACATCACGTGTCACAAGTATCCACCAAGTAAAACATAATGTTATGAAAACTGGCTGACCACCATTTTGAGACAAGACCAAACTAGCAAGCTGGAGAAATTTTTTCAGATGCCAGTTTCAACTGATGACTTTCAGTTGCATTTTTCAATAAAAACAAATTTTATTTTGAAAAAATATTTTGAGTCTTTTCCCCCTAAAAATGTGATCCATTTGATCAATGACTAGTCTTTGAGTACATCAAGGCGTTCAATCTCCAACCAATCAAGGATCACCTGGACCATCCTCAACTGAAGGGCCTCTCCAGTTTAATGAGGATTTAACATACCAGTTCACTAATGAGATGTTTAAAAGTTTTCTCATCAAGAGGTTTTGTAAAAACATCAGCTAACTGTTTATCAGTGGGGATGAAATGTATTTCAATGTCTCCTTTCATAACATGATCACGAATGAAGTGATACCTGATATCAATATGCTTTGTCTTTGAGTGCATTATTGGGTTGTGAGATATAGCAATTGCACTGGTGTTGTCACAAAAGATTGGGGTTCTTGTGAATTTCATACCATAATCAAGTAACTGGTTTTGATCCAGAGAATCTGGGCACAGCAACTGGCCGCAGAAATGTATTCTGCCTCAGCAGTAGATATTGAGACCGAAGTCTGCTTCTTACTGGTCCAAATCACCAGTTTTCCCCCTAGGAAGTGACATCCACCAGTTGTGGATTTTCTATCAATCTTACAACCTGCATGATCTGAATCTGAATAACCCATTAGATCTAACCCTGAGCCTTTGGGATACCAAAGACCAAGGCTAGGGCACCCTTTCAGGTACCTGAAAATGCGTTTAACAGCATGCAAGTGTGATTCTTTTGGATTTGCCTGAAATCTGGCACATAAACATGTTGCAAAGATTATATCTGGTCGACTGGCAGTTAAATACATCAGTGAACCAACCATACCACAATATTCTTTTTGGTCCACTGGTTTGCCATTTGGGTCAGAGTCCAAATTTAATGGAGCTGAAATAGGTGTGGTTTTAGATGGGATAGAATCATATTTGTATTTTCTTAACAAATCTCTGACATATTTTTCTTGGTTAATAAAAATACCATCCATGGTTTGTTTGATTTGTAAACCTAAGAAAAATGTTAATTCACCCATTAAACTCATCTCATATTCTTGAGACATAATTTTCGAAAACCTTTTACACATTCCATCATCAGTTGACCCGAATATAATGTCATCAACATAAATTTGTACCAGCAAGATATTACCTTTTTCTTTCAAGATAAACAAGGTATTATCTATTGCACCTCTTTGAAAACCATTTTTGAGAAGATGTTTAGTTAGAGTGTCATACCAGGCTTTTGGGGCTTGTCGAAGACCATACAAAGCTTTGTTCAGTCTATAAACCCAATGAGGATGCTTTTCATTTATGAAGCCTGGAGTCTGCGTAACATACACTTCTTCTTCCAACGTGCCATTCAGAAACGCAATTTTTACATCCATCTGGAAGACCTTGAATTGCAAGTGAGCAGCATAAGCCAAGAAAATTCTGATGGCTTCAAGTCTTGCAACTGGAGCAAAAGTTTCATCGAAATCAACACCTTCTGCTTGACAATAACCCTTGGCAACCAATCTTGCTTTGTTCCTTATAACGTTGCCATCTTCATCCATCTTGTTCCGGTAGACCCACCTCATTCCAATGGGTTCTTTTTTTAACCCTGGAGGACAAGGAACAAGCTCCCAAACATTGTTCCTTTCGAACTGGTTGAGTTCTTCTTGCATAGCTTCAACCCAGCTTGGATCTGCCATAGCCTCGTCAATCTTCTTCGGTTCAATCAGTGATAAGAAGGTGACGTTCAAGCATTGATCACTTGTGGCTCTTCTAGTCTGAACCCCACTATCTGGGTTGCCAATAATCTGCTCGATGGGATGAGCAGCAGTCCATTTAGTGTATTGACTAGGTTGATATACTACAACATCAGTGCAAGACACCTGACGATCTCCAACAGATGTAGCAACTGGAGGAGGATCAGTCCAAACTACTTCAACTTCATCATCAGTGTCAACTGAAGAGTTAACATGATTTTCTTGAAGAACTGGAGAAGCTTGAACTGGTTCTGATGTTGTTGTGGCACGTACATCAGATCCAATTACCAGTTTTTCAGGTAGGTTAAAACTGATAGAAGGATAAAATGAGGTGTCACTGGAGTTCTTCTTTTCCTTAACTGGTTCCAAGACTTGATGTCTGGAAACATTTTCTGGTGTAGTAACTGATTGATGAACCTGATCAGATACACCAAAATCAACTGGGACAACTGAAGATAAATCAAGGGTTGGTCTTTTGTTGATTGCTTCATTTGATTCATCGAATGTGACATGAATTGTCTCATGTACCTTTTGGAGTCTATAATTATAAACTCTATAGGCTTTTCTAATATCTGAATACCCCACAAAGACACCTTCGTCAGCTTTTGCATCAAATTTTCCCAACTGACTGGAATCGTTTAGGATGTAAACTGGACAACCAAATACATGAAAGTATCCAATATTTGGTTTACGATTCCTGAGGACTTCATAGGCAGTCTTCCTGTGTCTCTTGACATAAACTGACCGGTTTTGGGTGTGACAAGCAGTTGCGACAGCTTCAGCCCAAAAACAGGTGGGAAGACCAGATTCAGATAACATACTTCTGGCAGCTTCAATCAATGTGCGATTCTTCCTTTCGACCACACCATTTTGTTCTGGAGAACGAGCTGACGAAAAGTTTTGAGAAACGCCAGTGTCATTGCAAAATGTCTCCAATTCTTTATTAATGAATTCTGTACAATTATCACTTCGCAACTGACACACTTTCTTGGTATACTTGAGTTCAATTCTCTTGATGAGAGAGATAATTTCACCAGGTGCATCACTCTTTGATCTGATAAATATCACCCAACAAAATCTGGTGTATTCATCAACCACAACTAAATTGTATCTCTTACCAGCTTTAGTTTGAACATTCACTGGACCAAAAAGATCCATATGAAGCATGTGAAGAGGTTCAGTGATACTGAAATTTTGCCTGGTCTTGAAACTGGCTCTTTTCTTTTTGCCCATTTCACACCCTGGACATGGCTTCTCCTTTTTAAAGGAAACCAAAGGTATCCCATCAACCAGTTGCTTCCTTGACAACTTGTTGATATTTTTGAAATTAAGGTGGGATAACCGTTTATGCCACAACCAGTTGGTGTTCTCATCAGCCTTAACATAGAAACAATGCTCTTTTGGAGCAGGCTCCATGTCCATGATGTACACATTCCCTTTTCTTGGTGCAATCATGACTACCTTCCAATCCTTGTTAAAAACAGTGCCTCAGGTTATATTTCAAACCATTGACAAACGCAACTTTTGTGAACTGGATCTGCCCATTGTCAACAACACCATATCCTTCAGTTTTCCCACTTCCATCATTACCAAATGTCACTGCTGGTCCATCGCAGACAGTGAACTCTTCCAGCAGGGGCTTACATCCGGTCATAGTCCGGCCAGCTGCGCTGTCCAGATACCAAATATTCTTCTTTCGATCGCCTTGCACACCCAAATAAGTGATTAGTTATTTTTGTGAACCCATCTTTTCTTGATGGGTCCACTGGACTTCTTCTGAGAAGTCCCAGGAGCTTGACTTGGTGTAGAACTGGATGAAGAAACTGGAGGGTTCTCTCCAGCTTCTGGAGTAAAAACAATTGGTTTTAGTGGAATATTAACCTCCTTTTTCTTTTCGATGTTTGCTCCTTTCTGAGCAGATTGTTTTATCATTTGTTTTTGAGGAGGAGTTTTGACATTTTGTTTTTCAACTGAAGAAGATGCAGCTCCTTCCAAATTTTTAATTCTGGCAGTGCAACTTTGTACCTGCCTTGACAAACTTTGGAGTTGACTCTCCATTTTTAACAAAATGTTATTTTCATCAGGCTGCTGGCCTATGGACTTGGGCTCACCGGGGGTTTTAGTCTTTTGAGTTGAGGACTCATTTGACTTGTGAGGTAAAGGATTGTCACCAGATTCCTTTTTAACTGAAGCTGTAGCCTTCTTTGCTCTAGTTTTGACCTCAACAGGGTTGGTCTTAGTGGATTCAGATTTGACAGTGTCAGAGGAATCATAAGGAGTTTCAACTCTAACAGATTCTGGCAATTGGTGAATTGTGGGTAAAACAGCTGCCATCTGAAGATCACCAGATTTCCAGGCAGTTTTTTGAGCATCAATGGTTTTAGAAAAAGCGTCATAATTTTTACCAGATGCTTGTACCCAAGAATTGATAACCATGTGTTCCTTTTCAAGATCAAATTTTAGTTTTTGGTTATCTTTTTCCAATGCCTCATTTTTCAAATCTGACTCTTTAAGAGCCAACTGGACATTTTGCAAATCATTTATTTGACCTTTCATGTTGTTAAATTCAACCAAAACTGTTTCTAAGTATCTTTCACAGTCAGTTCTCATGGTTTCAACAAATAACAAGTCATCATTCAATGATTCAGCAATATCCAGTTTCAATTCTGAATCTATCTCGACATCATAATCCCTTACTTTCTTTAAAATGATGTCAGCCCGTCTTCCTGACACAACATCATCTTTCACCACTGGTTGTTGATTCTCCAATGCCATGAAACACACATCTCTAATCTCTTCTTCATCATCAGATGAATCATCAGAGAGTTCCCATTTCCCTTCAGTTTGAGCCATCATGCACTTGTTCTTTTCTTTCTCCTTTTCTTGTTCAAGTGACATGAGAGTGATCTGGGCCTTAAGTTTCTTGTATTTGGCCTTATAATCATCAGTTTTAACAAAGTTTGGGACAATGGTACCAGTTTGGTTGTTCATCTGACTAGATCTGCATTCCTTCATGAAATGGCCTTTCTTACCACATTTGTAGCAGGTAAGATTAGCCTTATCCATAGAAATTGAACTAGAAGCAATATTGGACCCATTAAATCGATTAGATTTATGCTTAAACCTATTAAAGGTTTTAGCAATCATGGCTACCAGATCATCATTGTCAGTTTCCTCACAACCATCACTAAGATTTGTGGTTAGGCCAGAGTTCAGTAAGTTGTTTAACATTTCCTTCATAGAATGTGACTGGACATTCTCAGTAGACATTAAAGCAGCACAAGGTTGCCCAGAAAAGTTGGCAGCCTTGGAACTCTGAGCATGGTTTAAAGCATCTTGCTCAGCCAATAATCTTGCAGCATCGTTATCTTCAGTGAATCTGAAGGCTTTATAAAGGGAAGCAAGAGTATGACTATGCAAGGTCTTTCCTTGTCTTAAGACAAGCACCATGTGTGCCCATTTGGATGGCAAAACATCACAGAATTTTTCAAGAAGAATATCCTTATCCTTCTCCACTCCCAAGCCTCTAAGTTGATTAATTAGGCCAGTAAATCTGGTATAAGTACCAGTTAAACTTTCATTGGGAAGAGCAAAGAAGGATTCATACTTCTTGTTAAGTGCAACCTTTCTGGTGACAATGGTGTCATTTCCTCCTTCAAACTGGAGAACTAATTCATCCCACATAGATTTTGCACTAGGAAATAGCACAAGGGTAGGAATTAGTTCCTCAGGTATAGCAGAAAGGATCATGTTTTTCAGTTTGGTATCAAGATCAACCAATCTGCGATCCTCATCTGACCAATGTTCCTCAGATTTCTCCCTGGTGCCTCTTCTCCCAGTAGGGTCGAGAAGAGGGCTAACACCACTGGATATGGGTATATATGGTCCATCCTTAAGGATTTTCAACATATACCTCTTTATCCCACCAAAATGCAAGAGCATTCTAGCCTTCCATGTACCAAATGTCTCACCATTCCCATCGAATTTGGGAATAGGAGAGTTGGAGTAATGTACATGAACGTGGTTAGCTCCAGGAGTAGGAGGAGGAGGGTTAGTATTTAAAGGAGTAGCAATATTAGGATTAGATCCATTTGGACCAGAACCATTCTCACCTTCAGCAGCCATCGAGGCAGACCTAGGTTATAGAATTGAAACAATTCAACCTGCCTGCTCTGATACCACTTGTAAGTCCCAACTATTACTAGATGGGTGCTGAAGACACCTCTATGTCGATGGTGAGTGAACTATGCAACACAATCAATTAATCTGGATATGACCAGTTTAGATTGATTGTGTATCAGGTTAACTGGAGTAAATGTATTAAGGTGACAGAATACGTAAACTAATACAATGCAATAATATAAATGTCAAGTATATAAATTGGTGAGACAATGTGTAATTTTCAAGTGTATTTTATTTATTGGTTGTTTAAATAAAATACAAGGTTGTTGCGGAACCAAGATAATACATGAATGTAAATATCCTAACAACCCATGAATTACAATTGATCTAAACTTGGAAATTCTCCTAAACAATCGAAACACTTAAAGTTGTGAAATGTTCCTTTTTGCGATTGAGAGAATGTTTCACAAGTTCACCAATATTGCAGAATATATGTATTTGCAAAGTTGTTGAAAATGCTTGTGCAAAGACCTCTATTTATAGTCGAAGATTGAGCATGGGGATCTCAACTTCGACGTACAAATATGGTTGACAGCACACAAAAGTATTGTTTAAATAATCCTTTGTGTGTGCTAAATAAAGTAAGACAAAAGGTTACTTTATTCAACCACTCTACATCTTTGCACCTTTATCCAGGAACAATATCATTGTCCGGTTAAAAGGATGTAGAGTAAAAAGGTCCTCCTCGTAATCAGTGTAAAGCTTTGTAAGAGCATTTACACTGGAGGATTCTCCAGTTGATTGATCTGGTAGATTGTCAACTGGGCTTCACTGCCATTGCCAATCTCTGTCTTCCATTTGTTGTCTTTGACTTCAACTGGAAGGTCTTCAGATTCTAGTCTTCAGATCTCAACTGGAGGAAGTCATCAGTTGCTAAACCTGTACAATGCAACTGGACTTCTAATATTTCGGACAATTCTGCATGCTCTCTAGATGTCGCTGGAGAGCTCCAGTTTACAGCTTAAACTGGACCTAACAGATGTGTCAGGTGATGGTTATGGTTTGACTGCCTCGAAAATACGTCCCTCTCTTAGGCTCTTGGATTTATTCGGGAGTAAGGGTTTTCATTTTGATGCCCTGCACTAGGATGTGCGTGTTTGAGGTATTTCTAAGCCATTTCCGGGTTCTTTTCTTGATAAAGAGTATACCGGTGATGTGTTGATTCTAGAACTTGACCTGGTGACCGTGACGAGTACATTGGATGACGAATTGACATTTAGGTTTGACCATACTTTTTCTCTCTTTCTTTTCATTTCTCTTTTGTATATCCATATCCCCACTATACAACCTTATACATATACTTGTATATACATACATTTTTCATTTTCACTTTTCTTTTCTATACTTTAGCAAATTATACACACATATATATATATATATCCCTTTTAACTTAGCCATTTCCATTGTATAAATCCACATATTCATGTAAACTTCACATAATTATACCTAACTATACCGATAGTCTAATCTGGGGGGCCATTGATTGTCATTGGTTTGTTTGGATGGTTTGGGAGAGCTTCAGTGGATTGATTGGTGGAATATTTTTGTCTATGAGAATACGTCAATGGGTTAAGTTATTGAGGATTGTTGATGTGCAAAATCGAGCTTTAAATTTATAAACTAGAATCACCTACAAACTCACTACTACGCACTCACGAGCAGTGGACCCGATCGGTTGTAATATAGTTATGAGGTAAGACCGTGTTCGTTCGCAGGGATTCGAAAGACTAGTTGTTTGAAGAAATGGTTTGTAAAACGGGTGTTATTTCGAAAATCCTTTTTGACAATAAAATTGAAATTGATTTGCAAGGCAAATTGCATAAAGTTAAAAAGAACTTCAATCAATGTAATTAAAAGTCATCCACCTTGACTTCACTCGACTTCAAATGTGATTGCATTTGATTAAGACCAAATTCTTTAGAGTTTAAAGATAATCGTGACAAGATGAAGATGCTCATGTGGTACCACCAACTGTGAACAAATTACAGAATCACCTAATTGCTAGTTGAATTACCCAAGCTGGTACCACCAAAGCAAAGACAACTTTTTCCAACAATTAGTTTTATTGACTATCGAATTATCAATTGCACCTATGTGACAATAACGTGGTACAACTAACCACTAAAATCACGTTGACAAGATTAATCTTTTCTTAAAATGATATCCACTATCATACCATGAACTAGTGATAATTACTAATAGACAAGTAACCATTTTAAAATTACATATACATTCAACTGGTACCACCAACGAAGAATCATATGCAACCAATATCATATTTAATTATTAAAAAGAATTAAAATCATCAAGATCACAGAACAACGATAATTAAATAAACTCTTTTGAATTAAAAATATTGCAATCACATTATTCGTCTCGTTTAATCAAGGTGGATGATAAACAGTTTAGCCACTCATGATTAAGTAACAATAATAATCAAATAAAGAGAAGAACATATTGTACCAATCGTTTGAGTAAAAGAGAAAATTGCAAGACAGTGAATTAATACGATCTAGATGGGTGCTCGTGAATCTTCAGTGGATCCACCTAAGAAATTATCTTGCTTGGACACCTGATAGTAAACCTTGTAGAGCAGCTCCTAGAAAGAAACCTTGATAACTGGAAAGATTAGGTTTAGGTTTATATTTATACCCCCCTAAAATCTGATGCTAAAGTCTGTCAAAAATCTCTACAGATTCGACAAGCCACTGCGGTGCAGTATGTTGCCTCCCACTACGTCGCAGCCTAAATTCACTGAGCTGGGCACACGATTTTTATTCCCCATGCTCCTCCTTGATTGCGGCGCAGTCCCTATTAACTGAGCATTTTCCCCCTTTTTGAAGACCACTGCGGCGCAGTGTAATACTACTGATCCGAGAACCCTCATTCAATCATGAAATCTTGGAAACTTCTTCATTCTTTCTTCACTTTACTAACTCTCGATCTTTCAAAACATCTTCTAGGCCAATAAATCTACCGAAAGTGTGCCAAATGAACACGTAACCTGTAAAGCGCCTGAAAACACTAACAAACACCATAAACGCGCCAAATGCACATAAAATCAACTTAAAATACTTAATAAAATGGCCAATAATGATGTGGGCGATGGGTATAAATTGGTCACATCAATTGTCTTGGATTGTTCAAACAAAGGAAGTAAAGTGTTATAGACATGTTTATAATTGTAAAATGGTATCTACTAGTAGAGTAAAAATGGTTCGAAAAGAATAAAATAATGAAAAACAGAAAAATATAAAAAAAAAAAAAGCGAAAGAACTTGGGCTACTAGTGGGTATTTCTCATTTTCAAATGTCTAGAAAGTTGTTGTATGTCATAACACGATTTCTGTACTGAATCCATGTCATTAATGGCGGATTTGTAGTGTGTGTGTTCTTGGTGTGAGTGTGTGTTTTGAGAGAGAAAGTGTGAGCGAAAGGAAAATGGCTGATTGGAATTAATGTGTAAAAATGTTGTGTAAGGTTAAAGGCTTAAAAGCTTAAAAACTTCAAAGCTTCAAAGCTTATGATCTCTAAGGTGTGAGGGGGTATTTATAGGCTAAGTACACACATATGTTAATTATCACATTTAGCCCCTCAACCTTAGTGATCATTTATCTATGACTTAACTACAAGTAAGTCCACTAATCTAAATGAAGTACGTGTTATGTTGTCTTGTAGAAATGAATTTGATGAGCCCGGTGGTGAAGACAATTGATGTGATGAAACAAGTCTTCAAAGCTTTCTCTTTTGTCTTTGGAGAACTTGATTCAGTCTTGGTCCTGGACTTCTTGAAGTTAAATCATGTGGTGATTCTCAATGTTCTTTTTGAGCAGAGAATAATGAGTGTGTGTGTGTCTTGAATCTTTGAGGATTGTTGAATCATGAATCAGAGTTGTCTTTTGAGATGCAGAAGGTATGAACTTGGCTTTGATTCTTCAATCTTTGATTCTTGAGTGAAATTCAACTTCTTAGAATGAAGTTTCATGAATATGTACTCCCCCCTTTGATTTATGCATTGGAGCTTCTTGAAAAAGTGTTCTTGTATGACTTGAATATCTTGAATGAGGTATGTTAATGAAGACCCTTTTGAAGCTTTACTTCTTTGACTTGAATCTTCTAACCAATCTTTCAACTTTTTGAAGCTTCGATCTTTGTCACATCGACTTGAACACTTTGGAGAGTAAGCATTTGAATGAAGTTTGGATAAGTCTCTTATGAAGTAATCATGCTCCCCCTCAATTCATGAGTATAAACATTTTTGGAGCATCTTTGAACTTTTGTACCATCTTGAGTGAATATCCTTTCATCTTCGGTCTCATTCTTATCTTTGAAATCAATTCATATTTTCTTTATCAAGCCAAGATCTCAATCAACTAAGATCAAGTGAAAATCTGAGCTCAACTAAGATAAACCTTTTGAAACAACCAAATACAACTTTTCTCCTTGATGTCCTTATCAATCATTCTTATTTCTTCCCCAATCAATCATAATATTTTCTCCCCCTCATAATGACAAAGTTGGGAACCAATGTCATTATGCAGACATTGATTGATAAAATGTCAAAAGAAATAACACGATCCAAAACTAGATTTAGTGCACATGGAGAAATGTCGACCATCGAAACATCAACCCAAACCATTAGCCCAACCAAAAGAATCCTAGAAGTGACTAAAATTTAAGGTTGAAGTTTTTGGTACAAACGTTATAGCATGGTGTTAGTGTTTTTTGTGTTTGTGAGATGAGAAATGAAACCGGATAAGAATGATCCGTTAGCATGTTCAAAAATCGAAAGGATTAGTGAAATGACCGATAGAAATGTATAACATTTTCCGGATTTCCTATGTATCATTGAGATATACACAAAGCAATACTCTAACATAGTTCGGTATGCGGCTTTTCAACCACGAGATTGCTTTAAAGAATATAAATCATGGTTAGTACAGCCGAAGCGTTCGATAACCACAATCTATTATCCTTAAAGACTTTTATGAAATAACTGAGGTCACATTTAGACTTCTTGTTAACTCAATAGCCACATAAATGTAATTATGAGACCTACTTACAACGTTGGAAAAGATGTTAGCATTGGTAGGATTTCCATTTGATCATCGTGGAATATCAATTAAGATATCACTACAAATGTTCCGGCTATATCACAAAGATAAGTAATAATATCACAAAGATATGACTCGAATGTGTCCTAAAGAAATGAATAATGATCAAGTTAATGAGCAATCAAGATAGCTCTAGACACAATGTGATCAAATGAAGTCGGGGACTGGAGCAGAGTGTCGCCCTTTTTCAATATCAACATCTTCCAAATGAAGAGTCAATAGAAATGTGAAAATCTCCGTGAGAATTGAAACAAGTGTTTGTTAAGAAACACTTGAGTGGTTAGGTAAAGATGTGCATCGCTTCACTGGGTCCATGAGACGCATTCATTTCACATTCTTTAACCAACATTTGTTCTTTATAGTTTTGAAATTCTTGTTTCATAACATCATACCCAAAAAGAAGTTTAGAATTTTCTTCAAGAAGTTTTGTGTATTCCCTTTTTGAAAATACAACGCTATTTTTCAATTTCTTGTTTTTGTTGGCTAAAGAAGTGTAATGATTCGTCAAGTTTGATAAGGCAATTCTACAAGACTCTTTATCCTTAATTGATGAAAAAGTAGAGTTGAGATTTACCTCATCATCGGGATATTCCTCGTCAGTATTTTCAGCCTCCAACAATTTGTCTTTGCTCAACCTTGCCATGAAACATACATTGGCAGACAGATCTTCATCTTCATCATCAGTAAGCAAGAGCCACTTGTCATCTTCAGCAATCAAGGCTTGACCGGCTTCAACTTGCTTTGCCAGAAGCATCTTCTGCTTGTAGTATGCATAATCCTTCTTGTGAGGCAGCTTGCAATCCACAGCAAAATGACCAGGAATTCCACAGTTGTAACACTTTTTGTCAGATGTCTTTTCTTTCTCCATGATTTGTTTCTCATTTTTTGCTTTCTTGTCCCTTTTCTTGGAACCAGTTGTTTCACCTTGGTCAAAACTCTTGTGATGATATTGTTCCTTCTTTGGAAATGCACTTGTTCATGAAGTTCGAAGATTGTTGTTAGTTGGCCTCGCTTTGAAATATTTTTTCTTGAAATGCTTAGTAACAGCGACAAGAGCTTGGTAGAATTCATCAGGAACACCATCTTTTGGAGCCAAGTAATCTTCTCCCTCCTCATCAGACGAAGAAACAATAGTCATTTGTCTTTTAAGAGCCTCAGAAACCTTTCTTTCAACAACCAATGCCAATGGATCAGTAAATACAACTTCTGGCACTTTGTTGAATGAATTTTTGCTTAGGACTTTGCTCTCATTCAACTTGAAAGATTCATAAAGAGTATGAATGGTGAATTTGGTCAGATCTTGATGTTGCTTGATTTGAGTTCCATATTCTTCCCATTCGGGACCAAGTGCTTTGATAAACTTGATATTCAGCTCAATCTCATCTTTCTTGACCTTGTTCTTTCTCAGTTCATTGATCACATTGCAAAATCTGTAGTAGACGGACTCAAGAGATTCATTTGGAGATTTCTGAAAATTGTCAAACTCAGTTAAGACATTTGTCAGTCGAATTGTTGAGGTTACATTAGAACCTTCCATTTGTCTAGCAACTTCATCCCAAATCTCCTTTGTTGTGTCGTAAGAATCAACTGAGCCATAGATCTCATCAGGAAGTGCTTGGTACAAGCATGACCTAGCTCTGTTGTTAGCAGCAGTACGATCTCTTTGTTCGACGTTCAAAAGATCAGGAGTCAAAATAGTACGGGTAGTAGGATGACAATGCATAGCAAGTCCATTGATGATTGAGTCCTTAAGCATGTGACCATTAGTCTGACGTTCCACATAATCCATGAACCTTTTCTTCCAAAGTCCATAGTTACCACGATAAAGAACTGGTGGTCTTGTATTAGTACCCAGAGACAATGCTTCACGAGTAGTCATTTGAAATTGATTTGAATTGAGAATTGAATTGATTTTGAAGAAAGTATGAAATTATGAAACGATCTAAGTTGGAATGAAATGAAACAATCTGAATTGAAATGAAAACGAAACGATCTGTTCTGAAGTATGAATGAAACGATCTGAATTGGAATTAAAATGAAACGATCTGTTTTGAAGTATGAAAGAAACGATCTGAATTTTCAGGAATGAAATGATCTCAATGTGCAGGAATGAAACGATCTAATTTGAAACGATCTAAATTGAATTAAGAATGAAACGATTTAAACTTGAAACTATTTTCAGAAGAAGGAAGATTTTAAGAGTTCTGAAATGATTTGAGCAGAGTTTTGGTATGAAATGGAATGAAATGAATTGAGCAAAACCAATCACGAAGATTAGTTACCCAAGAGTAGTATGATTCCCAAACACAACTCCTCACAAATTAATCAAACCAGAGAAGGTTCAAGTGAAACTTGAAACGATCTAAAAGAGATCGTTCTGGTTTCTAAGAAAACTGAAACGATCTAAAAGAGATCGTGTTGGTTTCTTTTCAGAATTTCTCAACAGCTTGTGTATTTTTCAAGAAATTGAATTGACCAAAACCAATCCAAAGGATCAGTTAGCCACAATCAACTCTTATCACAACAACTACACTTGTCAAAACGATCAAAATTTGAATCGTTTTACAAGCCACAAACTGAAATGTATGTACCAAGGACAGAAAAACTAAAACGATCTAAATGAGATCGTTTAGCTTCACACAGTTGTCTTCAACCTCTGAGTATGAACACCTCCATTGATGATTTTTAAAACTTCAATATCTTTTGATTTTCTGAGAATTGGAACATGAAACCACTTGCAAACAGTTTGTTTTCACCTCAGCAATGATCCGATTAACACAATTTAGCTTATAACACAACAGAATCAAATCCCAAATTTTAGCGCCAAAAACTCAAAATCTGAACTTTTGATCCAGATCAAATTAGAACATGAAACTTGAGAGGATTATGTTATTAACTATGAGGAATCGAAGGGTGAACAAACATTTGTGATTTTATGTGATTTGAGAGGTTAATTTTTGGATTTTCAGTGAAGAACAAAAAAACGAACAGAACCGGAAAAATAACAGAATTAAAGGTGATTTTTGATGAAAATGTGATTGAATTCAGTTATGGATCGAGATCAAAATGATGTTTTGCTCTGATACCAAATGTAAACAACACGATTTTATCACTCGAATTCACATCAACAATGGTGTTTGGTTAGTGTGTGTGTTCTTGGTGTTTGTGTGTGTGTTGAGAGATAATTGGGATCAAGAGTGTGTTATTCAGGTGTAATAGTATGGAATGTATGTCAAGAGTTATGCTTATGTTTTGATTTCTAAGGAATTGAGGGCTATTTATAGTCTAAACAAATTAACTATGCTAATTATCACAATTAGCCCCTCAATCTTAGAAATCATCAACACACAACTAACAACAAGTAAGTCCATAACTTAAAATACAATGTATCACTATTTTTGGATTTCTAACAAAAAGGAAGTCGTGGGTTTAGGCTGCGCCGCAGTCCCTGAAAGTCAAAGTCAACAACACTCACTGCGCCGCATTGAGGGAAGGCACAATCCCACTGCGCCGCAGTGGGTGCATGGGATCTGGAAGCCTGGGACGTTTTTCTGCATCAGATTTGAAGGGGTATAAATACCAAACAAAACCCTAAACCGATTTTTTTGATCAAAAATATTTCTAGGAGCTGTTCTACAAGGGTTCTTCAATCTCCAAACAAGTTTTTCTTAGGAGGATTCATTGAATATTCGCGAGCACCCATCTAGATCGTATCTACTTTAATTGTCTTGCAATTTCAATTTCTCAAACGATTGGTACATCATGTTTCTCTTCTATTTTAATTATTATTTTCAATTGATCATGAGTGGCTAAACATTTAATCATCCACCTTGATGTAACGAGACGAATTATGTGATTGCAATATTTTTAATTCAAAAGGGTTTATTTAATTATCGTTGTTCCGTGATCTTGATGATTTAATTCTTTTTAATAATTATATACGATATTGGTTGCATATATTTCTACGTTGGTGGTACCAATTGAATGTATGTGTGATTTTAAAACGGTTACTTGTCTATGAGTAATTATCACTAGCTCATGGTATGATAGTGAATATCATTTTAAGATAAGAGTAATTCTGTCAACGTGATTCATAGCGGTACGATTATCTTTAAACTCTAAAGAATTTGGTCTTAATTAAATGCAATCACATTTGAAGTCGAGTAAAGTCAAGGTGGATAACTTTTATTATTATTGTCTGGGGTTCTCTTTTATTTTATGCAGATTGTTTTTAAATTAAATTTGGCAAAGGAATTTCTAAGCAACACCCGTTTTACAAACCATTTTTTCAAACAACTAGTCAATCCAATCCCTGCGAACGAACACGGTCTTACCTCTTAACTATATTACAAACGATCGGGTCCACTGCCCGTGAGTGCGCAGTAGTGATTTTTTAGGTGATTCTAGTTTATAAATTTTAAAGCTCGATTTTGCACATCAAGACCAAACATTTATACTGGAGGAACATTCCAGTGCCAGTTTCAACTGGAGAACTCTCCGGTTGCAAAAGCAATTTTTCAATTAGACAAATGTTTTGAGTCTTTCCCCCTAAACATGAGATCCATTTGATCAAGGACTGGTTTTTGAGTACATCAAAGCGTTCAATCTCCAACCAATCAAGGATCACCTGAACCATTCTCAACTGGAGGGCCTCACCAGTTTAATAAGGATTTAACATGCCTAGTTCACTGATGAGATGTTTAAAAGTTTTCTCATCAAGAGATTTTGTAAAAATATCAGCTAACTGTTTCTCAGTGGGAATGAAATAAATTTCAATATCTCCTTTCATAACATGGTTACGAATGAAATGATACCTGATGTCAATGTGTTTTGTTCTAGAGTGCATCACTGGGTTGTAAGAAATAGCAATTGCACTGGTGTTATCACAAAAGATTGGGGTCCTGGTGTATTTTTGACCATAATCTAGTAACTGGTTTTTGATCCAGAGAATCTGGGCACAGCAACTGGCCGCAGAAATGTACTCTTCTTCAGCAGTGGACATAGAAACTGAGGTTTGCTTCTTGCTGGTCCAACTCACCAGTTTTCCTCCTAGGAAGTGACAACCACCAGTTGTAGTCTTTCTATCTATCTTACATCCTGCATGATCTGAATCTGAATAACCCATTAGATCTAACCCCGAGCCTTTGGGATACCGAAGACCAAGGCTAGGGCACCCTTTTAGGTACCTAAAAATGCGCTTGACAGCGTGCAAATGTGATTCTTTTGGGTTAGCCTGAAATTTGGCACATAAACATGTTATAAACATTAAATCTGGTCGACTTGCAGTTAAGTACATCAATGAACCAACCATTCCACGATATTCTTTTTGGTCCACTGGTTTTCCATTTGGGTCAGAATCCAAATTCAAAGGTGCTGCAATGGGTGTGTTTTTCGATGGGATTGAATCAAATTTGTATTTTCTTAACAAATCTCTGACATATTTTTCTTGGTTAATAAAGATACCATCCATGGTTTGTTTAATTTGTAAACCTAAGAAAAACGTTAATTCTCCCATTAAACTCATTTCATACTCAGTAGACATGATTTTTGAAAATATTTTACACATTGCATCATCTGTTGACCCAAATATAATGTCGTCAACATAAATATGTTCCAGTAAGATATTACCTTTTTCTTTCAAGATAAACAAGGTATTATCTATTGCACCTCTTAGAAAACCATGTTTAAGAAGATGTTTGGTTAAAATGTCATAACAGGCTCTGGGGGCTTGTCTAAGACCATACAATGCTTTGTTCAGTCTATATACCCAGTGAGGATGCTTCTCATCAATGAAGCATGGAGTCTGTTTAACATACACTTCTTCTTCCAATGTTCCATTTAGAAACGCACTTTTGACATCCATCTGGTAGACTTTGAATTGCAGATGGGCTGCATAAGCCAAGAAAATTCGTATGGCTTCAAGTCTAGCAACTCGAGCAAACGTCTCATCAAAATCAACACCCTCTGCTTGACAATAACCCTTGGCAACCAATCTGGCCACATTGTTCCTCTCAAACTGGATAAGCTCTTCTTGCATTGCTTTTACCCAGCTTGGGTCTGCCATAGCCTCGTCAATCTTCTTTGGTTCAAACAGTGATAAGAAGGTGACGTTCAAGCATTGTTCACTTGTGGCTCTTCTAGTCTGAACCCCACTACTTGGATCTCCAATTATCTGCTCAATTAGATGTGCTTGTGTCTATTTAGTGTATTGACTAGGTTGGTGTACAACAATATCAGTGCAAGTAACCTGAGGAACCTCCACAGTTGTTGAAACTGGAGGAGGATCAGTTCAGACTTCTTCAACATCCTCATCAGAGTCAATGAGATCACGATTTGCATCGTGGAATTCTTTAGTTAAAGGCATATTTTGAACATCTGGAGAAATTTGAGTCTGAACTGGTTCTGATATTGGAGTGGCACGAACATCAGTTCCAATCACCAGTTTTGTGGTAAATTAAAACTAATGGAGGGATAGAATGAAGTGTCACTTGATCTTTTCTTCTGTGCAACTGGTTCCAAGTCTTGGTGATTGGAAACATCTTTTGGTGTAGAAACTGATTGATGAACTTGATCAGATACACCAAAATCAACTGAGATAACTGGAGATAAATCAAGGCTTGGTCGTTTATTGATTGCTTCATTTGATTCATCGAATGTGAAATGAATTGTCTCATGTACCTTTTGGAGTCTATAAATATAAACTCTATAGGCCTTTCTTATATCTGAATAACCCACAAAAACACCTTCGTCAGCCTTTGCATCAAACTTTCCTAACTGACTGGAATCGTTAAGAATATAAACTGGACAACCAAATACATGGAAATAACCAATATTGGTTTACGATTCCTGAGGATTTCATAGGCAGTCTTCCTATGTCTCTTGACATAAACTGACCGATTCTGTGTATGGCAAGCAGTTGCTACAGCTTCAGCCCAAAAACTGGTTGGAAGATCTGATTCAGATAACATACTTCTTGCAGCTTCAATTAATGTGCGATTCTTTCTTTCAACCACACCATTTTGCTCTGGAGAACGAGCTGAAGAGAAGTTTTGAGAAATGCCAATGTCATTGCAAAATGATTCCAATTCCTTTTTTATAAATTCTGTACCATTATCACTTCGCAACTGACACATTTTCTTGGTATACTTGAGCTCAATTCTTTTGATGAGAGAGATGATTTCACCAGGTGCATCACTTTTTGATCTGGTGAATACCACCCAACAGTATCTGGTGTATTCATCAACCACAACTAAAGTGTATCTCATACCAGCTATAGTTTGAACATTCACTGGACCAAAGAGATCCATATGTAACATTTGAAGAGGTTCAGTGATACTGAAGTTTTGCCTGGTCTTGAAACTGGCTCTTTTCTTCTTGCCCATCTCATACCCTGGACATGGCTTTTCCTTTTTAAAAGAAATTAAAGGTATCCCATCCACCAGTTAATTTCTTGACAACTTATTGATGTTTTTGAAATTAAGGTGGGATAACCTTCTAGGCGATAACCAGTTGGTGTCCTCATCAGCTTTTGCATAGAAAAAATGCTCTTTTGAAGCTGGTTCCATGTCCATAATGTACATATTTCCCTTTCTTGGAGCGATCATTACCACTTGGCAATCCTTGTTAAAAATGGTGCTTTATGCAACATCAAACAGAACTCAGAAGCCATCATCACATAGTTGACTTACACTGATCAGGTTATATTTCAAACCATGTACAAATGCAACTTTAGTGAATTTGACTTTTCCATTGTTAGGCACACCATATCCTTCAATTTTTCCACTACCTTCATTACCAAAAGTCACTGTCGGTCCCTCTTGGACACTGAACTTGTTGAGTCTTGGATTCGCTGACCAGACTTGCTCACTGACATGTATCATCAGCAAGTCCAGTGACTCTCTTCAACGAGGTGTATGCTGCCCAAATGTGTGTCATGGCGGGAAGAATTCAAATCATATGAAGACAAGAGCACATGGTGGTTCTTCCAAGTGTACCATACCTTACATGGTAAAGATACAGGTTGAGACCAAAACTTGGGTCTTCTCTCTCATACCCATTTTGGTAAAGAACACAAAGGCTCTTGCTTGGAAGTACAAGGAGCCAATGGAATGTCGACAACCACCATCTATCATTATCAAAGGAAGGCTGTGTATGTAATTGTTCAAGTTTTTAGTGTGTCTAGACTTTGCAATTACCTTTGTTCTTTTGTATTCTTGTAAGTCAAGTGTGTAAGATAAACCATGTATTCATCGTTTAATCAATGATACATATGATTATCCTTGCATTGATTTATTACAATTGAACTTGTTATTGTTCTTATTATTTATCATCTTATTTACTTTCTTGTCTAATTTAAATATAACATAAGTTATGCATTCGTGGACCATCAAGTGGTATCAGAGCCAGGTTCCTAAATCATTGGAACAAGATCTGTTTGCCTCCTTGTGTTTACATTTAAAAGTTTTGTTCTTTACTCTTTCTTGAAACCCTTTTTATAAAACAAGAACATGTCTTCTGTTCCCAGCCTAGTGAACACACGTGACTTTGGCTACGTGTCGACACCTCCTAAATTCGAGCCCAAGGATTTTGGGTCTTGGAAGGAGAGGATGCTTCTTCACATCTCTGGCGTGGAACCCTATTTAATGACCATATTAACTTTGGGTCTATACGTACCGATGTATGTCCAAAGGACTCCAGGAGCTACACCAGAAGCTCCTGAGATAGTCACTGACCTGGTTAAACCAGAGGTTCAATGGAAAGATGAAGAAAGAAAGCTGGTAAACCTTGATGCTAGGTTGAAAAACATGATTATCGTCACTCTTCCCACTGAAATCATGAAGCTAGTCATCAAGTATCCCTCTTCAAAGGAAGTATGGGATAGACTGGTCAGCACCTATGAAGGATCTGCTGACCTCATCAAAATCAAGAAAGTTGATTTGAAACGAGCTTATGAAAACTTCTTCTCTCTTCCTGATGAAAGTCTTGAGAGCACCTATACTCGCTTTAAAGGGTTGCTCAATGATATGACAAATGTTGGCATTACTCATGATAATTTTGAAGTATGTCATAAATTCATCGACTCTCTTCCTCTTAAGTGGCAAAACTTAAGACAAACTCTTCGTACAACGAAGAAAATCCAAGATTTTGATCTTGAAGAACTTTTTGGCAATCTTCAATTTAAAGAGAGAGCATTGGCTCAAAACATTCGAGCCTCTGCTGATGCCAAAAGACATGCTGGCCCTTCTTCTTCTTCCTCTGTCAGCATATCCTCTCATCCTATTTCTGACCCTATAGCTCTTGTTTCTACTGAGCCCATCGATCTCTATGATGGTGCCAGTATTTCAAATCTTCCAGCACCTATTCAGACTCTCATTGATGAGCTGGATGATGAAGAGAAACAAGATTTGTTTAATGACTTTATGGGCTTTGCCCTTGTTGCTGGTAGAAAATACTCCAGAAGGTGGAACAATCGCAAAACGGTTGCTCCCCTCAAACCTCCTGTTGATAAATCACAGGAAGAGTGCTGGAGGTGTGGCAGAAAAGGCCACTACCAGAAAAGGCCGTAAACCTAACCCTTTCCAAATCTGCTGATGAATACAGGAACAAATACTCTCAGCTGAAGGCTAAGATGGCTGAAACGAGGATGCCAAAGTTCCAGCAAAAGGACTAGTTGCTGAAAAACATGATTAGGCTCACTCAGATGATTCTAATGATGACGATTATGTTGAAGCCATGTGCCTCATGGCACTTGCTGACAGTGATGCTCTGACAAAGGATCAAGTCTCCTCTAGTCAGTGGGTATGCGTCACTGTTAAAAAGGTACACTCTCTTCTTTCTTCCCCTTCTGGTCATGACAAGACCAAAATTATTGAGTCTCTGTCTTGTGATCTTCAGTTCGTAGAAAGTCTACGTGTTGAACTTCAATCTAAACTTAACTCTGCTGGAGTAGAGTCAAGTGAAAAATATGAAAAACTTATAAAATTGAAAAATGTTCATATTGAACTTCAATCTCATGAGCTAATGACTCAGAAACTCCAACTTGAGAATGAAACTCTCAAGGCTGAAGTTTCTAATCTGAAGAAGATTGTGACCTCCTGGTCAAAGGCTTCCAAATTTCATCATCAATGCCTGAGTGAGCAAGTCCCTACCCAAGTACAAGCAGTGATTGGTGGCAATTTTGATGTTGTTGCCTCTATTGCTGACTCATTTAATGATGATGTAAAGCCTGAAATCTCTATTCCATCACTATCTTCATCTTCCGTCTTTCCTGAAGAGATGAAAAAGTGGTATTTTGTCAACGGACAAAATGACTACCATGCTGAGATGGACTCTAAAGCTACATCTTCCACCAGTGTGCCCTCTTCCTCAAATGTTAAAAGTACCAGTTCATCAACCAGTACTTTTGACATGTTCTCTCATCTTCCAATTGTTGGCATGATGCCACATGAAGGGAGAATTCAGCATTCTCCACCTAGAACCTTTAAAGGGGATATATCAAGTAATGGATATGTACCCATTGCTCCTCAGCAACTATCTATAAAAGGTGTTGAGCCCTTTAAAAGAAGCACTATAGCTGCTCCCTATGACTATGGTACTCCTCAACGAGTTAATCAGGTCGTTCTTCAACACTTTAGTGCTCAATCTTCCTCTCAGCTGGAACCCACCCATGCTAATCCCATGTCTGAACATGATAGTCTAATGAACAGACGGGTTAGGTTCGCTGATGCAAGACATCAGCAAGTACTTCCCACAAAGGCTGTACCTGCTAATACTCAAACTCATATGGCATCTCAATCTATGCCTTTAAAATCAAATATAAGGCATAACACTCCAAAAAGGGGAAGACTGCCTTCACAAAATAGGTCTACCACACCTCAGCGAAGACACTTGCCACATCAGCAAGTAAGGCCTACAACTCCTCAGCGAGGACACTTGCCACATCAGCAAGTAAGGCCTATAACTCCTCAGCGGGGACATTTGCCACATCAGCAAATGAGACCTACTACTCCACAAAGAGGACAAGTGCCTTCTCAGCATAATCAATCCTCAGTGTCGAACATGGAGTACTTACCTCATAGGCAAATGAGGTCAGTGACTCCAAATCATCAAATCAGATCCATAACTCCTAACCAAGTGAATAAGTCTCAGCAGGGTTCTCAAAATCATCATGGTAAGTCCATCCTTGGTCCTGTTCCTCAAATGCCCCCTCCTAAACTTAGACAAAGGAGTAAGTCCAAGTATAAGCAAAAGAGCAAGGCTTCAGCTTCCTCTTCTCTTCAAATAAATGAGCTTACTCAGTGATTGAATGATCTTTCTTCTTAGCTGAAGGACTTTCTCATTCGATATCAACAAGGCAACCCCTCTGACAAAAAATGCTATCTTTGTAGCAGCAGAGGACATGTTGCCTCTGAATGTGTTTCAGTCAGCTCAAGAGATGCTCCAGCGGTTGTAGTTCAACCAAACATCTCTACATCTACTGAAACATCTTCTTCCTCTATTAGGATCAGTGAGAACCTCTCTACTGAACCTGTAATCAGTGACACTTCCTCTGTCACAAATGCAAGCATTGCTGAATACATTGCAGCTCAGAGCTTTGAAATTCCCCATTCTTAGAGGGTTATTTCAAATGCTTGGGGGCAACCTTCAATGCTGGTTGAGTATAGCGCTCCTGATGTAGTGAGCAGCTATGCATATCTTCATAGTAATGAAACCAGCATAATGCCCTCCAATGAAGATAACACCTTTGGTCTTGTCTCTGTGGGAAATCACACTACTCTTGAGGAGGCTCTCTCTGAAGAGCCAATATCCTCCTCTCAAATACCTTTAGTTAATCCTGTTGACATGGCAATGGATGAACAAAGTGAACCCTAAATCCTTTCTTTATATCCATGCAGGGCTCGCTGGGAAAAGGAGTGTGGTATTTGGACAGCAGTTGTTCAAAACACATGACTGGCTCTAAGTCCCTGCTGGATAACTATACAGAGGCACCTGGTCCTACAGTGGTGTTTGGTGATAACTCCACTGGACAGACTGAAGGGTATGGTCTTCTTTCTAATAGCCTCATAAAATTCTCAAAAGTTGCTTATGTAAATGGATTAAAGCGTAATCTCATCAGCATAAGTCAACTATGTGACGCTGACTACAAAGTAATCCTTGATAAACATCAAGGCACTATAGTAAACATCAACAAGGAAGTCGTCTTGGTTGCACCAAGAAAACGAGATGTATATCTTGTAGACTTCACTCCTATCAAGACTGATAGTGAGACTTGTTTCTTTGCTAAGTCAGCATCCGAATTAAATTAGTTATGGCACAAGCGTATGTCGCATGTGAACTTTAAAACCATAAACTCACTGGCTAAAAAGAATCTTGTTCGTAGCCTTCCTCCTTTTTCTTTTGAAAAAGATAGACTCTGTGGTGCTTGTGAAAAAGGCAAATGCCATAAAGCTACTTTCAAAACAAAACAAGCAAATTCTGTTAAAGCTTGCTTTCATCTTCTTCACATGGACCTTTTTGGTCCAGTAAATGTCCAAAGTCTAAAGGGTAGTAAATACACTTTAGTAATTGTGGATGAATATTCACGATACACTTGGACAATTTTTCTTAATTCTAAGAGTGATGTTGCTGATGAAATTATCAAATTCATTAAGAAAATGGAAAATCTCAATAGCATAAGGGGTAAAGAACTCAGAAGTGATCATGGCACTGAGTTTAGAAATCACACTTTTGAATCTTTTTGTGCTGATCAAGGGATCTCACAAAACTTCTCTTCTACTTGAACTCCTGAGCAAAATGGTGTTGCTGAAAGGAGAAATAGAACTCTTATTGAGGTAGCACGTACAATGCTCAGTGAGTCCTCACTTCCCAGTAGGTTTTGGGCTGAAGCAGTCAACACTGCTTGTCACACTCAAAATCGTTGTCTCATTGTTAAAAGACTGCTTGATGTTATTTCGCAGTACCCCTCAAAGATTTTAGTTAGCTGCATATCTAAATATCTATATGTATATTTTTTACAACAATCTTTATATATAATAAAGAAGTATTGTTTTTTAAACTATTTTTAGAAACAATTATGATGTGTCATGTCTATAAATTTTTTCTAAATGTTTTTATTCTATTTATAATGTCATATTTAGTTAATAATCTTTTTAAAATTATTATATTATATTATATAATTAAAAAAGAATTGTGATAACATAAGACTTTTAAAAATCTTTAATATATACTAAAAGAGAACCCTTAATTCAAAAATAAAGTAATCTAGACACTTTATTAAATTTTCTTCTTAATTCTCCACCCTTAGATAAAGATGATGACATCATCATTGATTCAATCTTTAATCAAATACTCTTTTAGTCCTTCAACTATGGATAAAATGTTCCAACAATACATATTATTAATTAATATTCTACTAATCACATCTAAATTAATAATACTAACTTTTTGAATACCCTTTAATATGTCTAACTTTTTTAATATCTTTTTTGATCTATATCATCGTCTATCTTTCTTTTAATTTTATTTTGATTTCATATTTGATTTATTTATAAATTTTCGTATAGATTAGTATTATTAAAAAAAATGCGTTCTCTTGATTTGTTAACAAATAATGATTGTTTCAAAAAAGCTATGTCGATCCATCTTATAACTTTTTAAATATTTGATTTTTTAATAAGTGTTAGCATTTATATTTACAGTTGTTAAATTTGTGTCAAGTAATATTTTGGGCTGAAGCAGTCAACACTGCTTGATGTAGAGATGATTAATCCGGTGACTAGTGAAGAGGTTGCAGATTAAGTGGTTCTCTATGTATTTTGGAGATGCTTACCTTGAGGGGGAGATTTGATATGAAAGACTTCAGGTGATTGGTGAATTCATGAAGATACAAGACAAAGTCAGACACTATTGGTTGAAGATATGGATCTTGTGAGTGTTGCATATCTAAAATTCAAGTTACAAAATTTCTTATCGTAGTGAGAGCTGATTAAATTCGATGCTGATTGTTGGATATTCAACTTCTTTATCGTATGACGGTTAAGCTTGAAGATCTAAATAGATTGAGCAATGTTATTTTGCATAATATTTGGAGTGATGATATCCAAATTGCATAAGGAGGCAATGATGGCTGTATTACTTTGAAGTGATGATGTTTGACGTGATAATATTGCTTGGAGCTTAATTTGGATGTTACTGTTCAGGGGGAGAATTACAATCTGAGTATTGAATTTGTTGATTGTCATAAGGATACAGAGATTTTGCGGTTTGAAGATCAGTGTGCAGCGCATAAAGATCAAGTCTTACCAAAAGAAGACATAATATTATTAGTTAACGAAAATTTGTTGATTGCAGATTTTTTTAACTAATGATTGTCATAAGTGATAGCAATAGTCAAGGAGTGCTTGATTGGGCATTTCTGTTACTATTTCCATGCATTACAAGTGAAGACTTTGAAGATCGATGAAAACTTCTAAATGCTGATATCAAGGGGAAGTCTGTTGGTGAATTTCCGGGTGACAACATCATTATAGAAGTTTGTTTTGAGTCTATTGAATATGTACTTGTAATAAACGTTAAGTTTTCGCGTATAATAAAGTCAACCTTGACTGTTGACCAAGTCAAGCTCGACCTTTGACCAGGTCGACCTCGACCTTTGACCAGGTCGAGGTCAAGGTCAAGTCAAGGCTTTGGCCCGATCCATGTTTAAGCCTATATATATAGATGTAAGGTTTAGGTTTCAAAAGTGAGAGAGAGGGAGAGAGTTTGAGTTGCAACTCATTAATCTTCTAGCTTTTTGTTTTCATTCATACTCTTGCACTTAGGAACTTGGTATTTACTTGTAATTGCATTTACTGAAGTAATATACGGTTCCAGTTTATTCATATTCGTGTTCGTATTGATATATTGTTGTTGATTGCTTTTGTATAAGATTTTCCGCACTTATACATTAGATACTTAATCTTGTTAGATCCGGTGGCAAAGGGACTTTCAAGTGGTATCAGAGCCAACGGAGATATTCTTTTGGTTCGGGATTAAGGTTTCAACAACTATTAAGGTGTTTAGATTCGATTCTTCAAGGTTTTTGGTGAAGAAAAGCTTCATACGCTCCATTCGATCAAGAACAAGCCAAGCTCGACCAGGTCGAGCTCGACCTCTCTCCCAAGCTCGACCTCTACCTCTACCTCTACCTCCAAGCCAAGCTCGACCTCTCTCCCAAGCTCGACCTCTACCTCTACCTCCAAGCCAAGCTCGACCTCTACCTCCTAAGCTCGACCTCAACCTCCAGCTTAGCTCGACCACCCTCCTAGCTCGAGCTCGACCTCCTAGCTCGATGTGATAATGCTGAAGGTGCTGCTGTTGTTGATAATGCAGCAGCTAATGTTGAAGAAACTGAGGTGCTGACTCTGTCTGCTAGACCTCAGACTCCACCCATGCAACCAGTGAACACCATGTTCTCCCTTGGCATGCCCTCTTCCTTCCAAAGTGTTCCTGGCTGTTCTTCTGCTGCCAAGCCTGTCGATTCTCAAATTACGAAAGAGTTGGGTATCTCTTACTCCACTAACTCTTCTGACAGGCTGGCCAAGGTGGAACACCAATTAAATGATCTCACCAAGGCTGCCACACTCGCTGTTCAACTTAAAAATCATGAAGATGACAGATTGGTGAAGATCTTGGAGAGCTGGTACAGCAAGCAAAATGAAAACACTGCAGCATCGAGACTCTTAAGGAAAAATCTGTCTCTATGGCTGCTGATCAAGAGAAACTGCGCACTTATACAAATGTTATAAAAAAGGATCAACAGACCATTGGAGGGTTCTCGCGATCGCTGTGCGAAATTGGAATTGCTGTAAGGTTCTCAGCAAAGAAAGCTATCAGCAGCAGTGAATCTGTTGCTGCTGAGGCGAAAAGGACTGCTGACCTGGTTTCTCCTCTAATCTCCCAGGTTGAATGCAACACCAAGGCAATCAATGCCTTGGAGACTCAAGTGGCCAGTCTTCCTCCTTAAGTTTCTTTCACTAAGGAAGATCGTAAGCGCCAGATTCACCTGGAGCAAGAAGTTGGGGACATTAAGAAGATGTTGTCCCAACTTCTTCAGCAGTAGGCAGCCCAGCAGCAACGGTGGAGGTTGTTATTAATAATCCACCAATAGATGAAGGAAAGATGAAGGAAAGAGACCTCTGCAGATCTGAATGATCCACCAATAGATAGTTGACAACCTTCATGTGTCAACATCTACTAGGGTAGTCATGTGATTCCTTATCTGCCTATAAAAGGAATCACTTGACCAAGCCACCAAATTGTTGGTGTGTTTCACAGTTTTTACTTTATTCTCTTTAGTTATTTGTTAAGTTTTTGTGTGTTCAAAAACTTAACATATTTTTCTGTTTATTGTTGTTGTTAAACAACCATCCATGTTTTCATCGTTTAGTTTGAAATACATATAACTAAACAAAGTTCTTTACTTCTCGTCTCTATTCTTGTTATTTCATATTTATATTACAAGTTAGTTAATCAAACACAAGTAGTGCATTCGAGGACCTTCAAAGATTTTTCTTTTCATTTTCTTTATTTCTTTAGTGCATTCAAGGCCTCTTCTTGAGTTTTTCCCTCAGCAGTAATTGATTAGATGTCGATGACTTGGAATTGATTACCTGCTGGAGAAGTGATGGATACATTTTGAGCAGCCAGAGGCGAGGGTCTCTTGAAAAAGCCAGTATCAGTCAGCTGCTTTCTTTGTGCTGCTGTTATCTTAGAGACTTCAACATTTCCAAGGAAGCGAGGATGGAAAATATTAAGTACTTCCCTGGATCTGTCCCTAGCCATTTCTTGTGCAAATCCGGCTTCCCAAGCTGCTCTGACTGCACGAGGACATATTTCATCTTCTTCTTCATTTCGGGGAGCTTCAGCAACTATCAGTTGTTGCTCCCCCTCAGCACTTGCACCTTCAACTGTCTCCCCCTCAACACCAGCTGGGGGAGCATCAGTGATCTCCCCTTCAGCACTAGGTAGGGGAGCTTCATCAGCATTTACTACAGCCACCATTTGTAAGCCTTTATTTGTAGTTTCGGTGACTGCAGCAGTATCATCTTTTTCTTGAAGAACCAGGTCAGCAGAGGCCTTATAGATATCATTTACCGCTTTGTTGACCGCCTCAGTGACAAGGTTCATTATTTCAGCATCCACTTTCTCCCCTTGGAGGTTGTATTATTAATAACAACCTTCACCGTTGCTGCTGGGCTGCCTGCTGCTGAAGAAGTTGGGACAACATCTTCTTAATGTCCCCAACTTCTTGCTCCAGGTGAATCTGGCGCTTACGATCTTCCTTAGTGAAAGAAACTTGAGGAGGAAGACTGGCCACTTGAGTCTCCAAGGCATTGATTGCCTTGGTGTTGCATTCATCCTGGGAGATTAGAGGAGAAACCAGGTCAGCAGTCCTTTTCGCCTCAGCAGCAACAGATTCACTGCTGCTGATAGCTTTCTTTGCTGAGAACCTTACAGCAATTCCAACTTTGCACAGCGATCGCGAGAACCCTCCAATGGCCTGTTGATCCTTTTTTATAACATTTGTATAAATGCGTAGTTTCTCTTGATCAGCAGCCATAGAGACAGATTTTTCCTTAAGAGTCTCGATGCTGGCAGTGTTTCCATTCTGCTTGCTGTACCAGCTCTCCAAGATCTTCACGAATATGTCATCTTCATGATTTTTAAGTTGAACAGCGAGTGTGGCAACCTTGGTGAGATCATTTAATTGGTGTTCCACCTTGGCCAGCCTGTCAAAAGAGTTAGTGGAGTAAGAGATACCCAACTCTTTGGTAGTTTGAGAATCGACAGGCTTGGCAACAGAAGAATAGCCAGGAACACTTTGGAAGGAAGAGGGCATGCCAAGGGAGAGCATGGTGTTCACTGGTTGCATGGGTGGAGCCTGAGGTCTAGCAGACAGAGTCAGCACCTCAGTTTCTTCAACATTAGCTGTTGCATTATCGACCTCCTAGCTCGATGTGATAATGCTCGACCTTTTTTCTAGCTCGAGCTCGACCACCCTAAATTTTTCATAATACGATTATGAAATGAAATTGTTTCGTATGTTCAATGTGATAAATGTTTTATGATGAGCTTGAGTTCTGTCAACCCGTTTTCTTTCGGTACACTACTATTTACTCCGAAAGTGGAGGCCTGTAGTTAGAGAGTTGCGCAACTAGGATTCGTCCACCCACCCATAGTGTAACGGTAGAAGGTTAGTTGCCTTTGTGATGACTTTCACTTCTAGTCCGACCATAGGGTGTTCTAGCTACCTTGCTTTAAGTGGTCGTCCCCATGGCACGACCCTATTTTATATTTAAAGCACTTGATTGACAGCTTGTGCTATTATTCCAATTAATTTTATTATGGGACTTGAAAAAAATGGTAGTAGTAGTGGCTCAAGCATTTACTCATCAAAGTTATGTAAATTATGCCTTCGTGGCTAAATGAAATTGATATCGAATTATGCCTTGTGGCTAAGTGAAATTGATATTAATATTGTTGATAATTTGAAATTGTTTGAACATACGGATTGGGTATCGTCCCTCATATGTTATCTTGAAAGACGTTGAAATTGGTGATATTGAAACGATTTTGGTAACCGAATGATTTTGGTATGGTATACGACTAATCGATTTATATACTTTTTCTCTCCAGATGATTTGACAAATGAGAACCTGAAATTTTATTATGGATTTTTTTCAAGTCTTGATATGACATTGTGGTATTTGGGAAAAACTCGATAATATGATATGAGAATTTTTTGTCGGTCATATGGTTTGGGTGTTTCGAAATGTAATAGTAATCGGTTTTCTAAGTATTAAAACGGTGATGTACCAAGATTTATATAAAAACCTATGCACTCACCAACTACGTTTTCGTAGTTGACACTTTTTCTTCATGCTTTTCAGGAATTAGCATAAGCTTTGAGGATCTATATGCATCATGATTGTTTGCATTGCACTTTGGAGTCGAATATCAAACCTTGTGAAGGGCAATGGAATCCGCCTTGATCATTGTAGTATACTACTTCATGTGCTTGTTATTTGTTTCGTGAACTTAATATTCAAGTACGGTGAATGCATTGGTACTTGGAAATTGGTTCACATGCTTGTACATTTGTAAATTCTTTTGTCAAATAAAACTATGGTGAATGTTATTTATAATCCTTTGTTTTGAATACTCGACTTTCTGTACATCTCATTGTTCCGTCTTAGTTGGGGTGTTACAATGTTTTTCAATCTTGAGTCAAGATTGACGAGCTTTCGCTCTTCTTCAGTCTACTGGACTTCTGGCTTAACCAGATCAGTCACAATTTCAGGAGCATCAGGTGTAGCACCTGGTATCCTTTGAACATACATGGGTATGTAAGGACCTTCATTTAAGATGGTCATAAGATATGGTTCTACACCCACTATGTGTAGTAACATTCGTTCCTTCCATGAGCCAAAGTCTTTTGGCTTAAATTTTGGAGGAATAGAGACGTAACCAAAGTCACGCGTGTTAACCAGAGTGGGTACAGACGACATCTTTTAAACAAGAAAATTTTAAGATTTAAATAGTAAAGACAATAATGTAAACACAAGAGGCAAACAGATCTTGTTCCAATAATTTAGGAACAATGGCTCTGATACCACTTGAAGGTCCTCGAATGCACTACTTGTGTTTGATTAACTAACTTGTAATATAAATATGAAATAACAAGAATAGAGACGAGAAGTAAAAGAACTTTGTTTAGTTATATGTATTTCAAACTAAACGATGAAAACATGGATGGTTGTTTAACAACAACAATAAACAGAAAAATATGTTAAGTTTTTGAACACACAAAAACTTAACAAATAACTAAAGAGAATAAAGTAAAAACTGTGGAACACACCAACAGTTTGGTGGCTTGGTCAAGTGATTCCTTTTATAGGTAGATAAGGAATCACATGACTACCCTAGTAGATGTTGACACATGAAGGTTGTCAACTATCTATTGGTGGATCATTCAGATCTGCAGAGGTCTCTTTCCTTCATCTTGTTTGTTTCCAAAAACGGTATGAAAGAGAAACTCCATTGCACAGAAGTAGTACAAGGTCACATGGCTTTATCTTGATCTTTCAACACGTGTCCTTGGGACCATTCTTCTATTCTTCAAATTCCCGCTCATATTTGTCTTACAAATACTGGACAATGAGTCATTGAACATATCCTTTAGACTTTGAAGATAGATCATGCTTGCAGATGTATGTGCTCGCTGAGAGCTCGCTGAATGAGTCACTCGCTGAGTCCCTCAGCGAATCCCTGATCCAACAATCTCCCCCTATTCACTGAGGAGACTTAGCTGAATAGAAGGTTTGCAATCATAAATATTTGACAAGAGGTCTTTGGTACAATGCTGATTTATATATGACGAACAATTTACAAATACAGCAAAGTAAACAAATTACAAGTATTAATCTACTCCCACACGGATTCTTGTTTTGCTTCTATGAACGCCTTGTCTTTTTGTCTCTCGGACTTCATTAGCTCTTGATCGATCAGCTGAATGAATCTTGGATTGTTTGAAGTCCTTAAGCAATATTTTCTTAATTTAACAAGAAATCCAGAGGGAGCAATGGAGATTTCACTGGTCCTGAAGAAGAGCTCATTACCATGAACATTTGTAAAGCAAAAACCTCCCAAATCTTCACTGTACAACCCTTCCACGAATAGCAGTCTTGAAGGCATGCGAAGGTTGAGTGATGATTCCTCCCCAATATCAGATTTTGGCAAAGCTCTAAGCATGGTGGGGAGAGAAAATATAACCTGACCAGAAGCTGTCCTCTTGACACCACTTCTGGGTTTCTGAGGAGGACGAGCATATGGATGTCTGGCAGCGCTGAGCAAGGAGTCTTCAATTTTGTACTTCTTTTCCATCCTCCTTGTCTGCTTGATTTGATCACCAGCCATCTTTAGGAGTGGATCAAAGACCGGTGTTTTGTTGTCTTTGATGAGCTTATAGATCTCGATCCACTCAGTGGGCCCAAGGGTGTCGGATTTGACATTTTTAAGAGTAAACATCCTGGGCACACCTTTCCTCTGAACTTGAAGGTTCATTCCTTGTTGAGTAAGAGTAGGCTTGATCCACATGATCTCTTCTTTTATTTGCCTTACCTCTCTTGAAGTAAGATAGGCTTGGTGTGCTTCTTCAAGCTTCTTCTCCTTACTCGCAAAGAATTCAAGCTCTTTCCTCTTCAGAGCTTCCAAACCACCAGACTGCTCGGCTAACCTTTTAGTTTCATCATCAGCACCCTCAAGTTCTTCATTGACAATCAGCTCACTTATCAGTTTCTGAGATAGTTCTTCTTGAACTTTCTTTTTCCTCAACTCTTCTTGGATGACTATCTCAGTGGGAGTGAGTACAGCAGATGCTTTTAAAGAAGTCTTGGGAAGAGCACCAGACATGAGCTTGTCTTTCTGTGCAGTTGCTGAGATGGGAACCTTAGGTGGTATGCCTTGAGTTACTGCCGCTGCTTTTCCCTTATCAGCATACTTCTCTACAAGGGCAGCATGAAACTCATTAGTTGGCTTGAAAGAGGACACATTTATTGGCCTCGCTGGCACAACTTCAGCAGGCTTTGCAATTCCTTCTTCAACTTGCTCCCCCTCAACACTTGCTGCCTGTACACTATCTTTTGCAGCGAGGGGGACACTTTCAGCAGTTGGGGTCTCCTCATTAACCGCAGTTTTCTCCCCCTTGGAAGTAGCAGGATTACTTGCTACTTCCACTTTATCCTTCTTGAGGAGACCCGTCATCTCCTTCATCATTTGTTTGAGGTCAGAGACCTCCTTTTCAAGCTTGCGTTGGCTGCTGATGGATTCCTCTATCCTTAGCTTATCAGTAGCCGATGAAGAGAAGTTTAAGGAAGATTTGAGAGAGGCTATTTCATTTGTGAGAGTTGAGAGGAAATTGTTTTGACTTTTTGAAAAGGAGTTGATTGAGTTTTGAAGATGATTGAGATGAGCAGTGAAGAGAATATTTGATTGGGAGAGTTGTTGAAGAGAAGAGAGAAGGGTAGTGCTTTCAGTGGCCGCTGACTTAGCAATTTGTTCTTTAAGTTTGTTCAGCGAGGCAGAGATAGAGTAGTTTGAGACACTAACCCGATTCATACTTGCATTTACAAAGGTTTGATTCTGCTTGAAGAGCCTTTCATTTGATGCAGTGTGTTGCTGCTGGGCCTTAATCATTCTGATAATCACATCTTTCTGCTCAGCCAACCCATCATTAAGATTATCACTGCTATGCACCAAGTATTGAAAATTTGTATGCGCTTCTAAATGTACTTGGGCAACCTGATCAACCAACCATGCATACAAGTACCTATGCCTGTTTCCTTGACTTTGACACACTTGTATTCTTCTTAACAGTTATTGCAATTGATATGTTTTAACATAATCAAGCCCAGGCAAGTCAACTGCAGTGTACATCCTTTCAGCTTCGTCAAGATCTGGCATCCTTAGAGTTCTTAGAGAGACTGGGTACTTGGAGCAAGGAGTGCCAAAGAAATCTGGATGATGTATAGGGGGTACTTCCATGATCACTTCATCATCCAATTCTTCCACTTCAACATACACTCCCGGTCTAATGTGTTGATTTTTGCATAGCTCCTTCCTTCTTTGCAATTCTTCATTATTAAGCTCAGTCTTAAACTCTCCAAAGTGTCCCACAGGTTCAAAAATTGTTGTGGGCCTTAGAGAATAGGAAGGAGGAGGGGGCATGTCAGCAAGCATCTCGGGCATCTCTTCATTATTTTGAGGTTCCCCAATCATTATATAACCCATATCACCTTCCAAAAATTCACCTACAACCACTTCTTCTTCACTCTCTTCAGCGGCAGCGAGTGTAACTTCTGCTTGAGCATCTTGTGGATCAAACTCGCTGCCATACTCGTCTTCCATTTCCAAGTCTGCAAAAAAGTTAGTCTCAGTCCCTGCACAAATAGTCTCCGAGACATTCATAGAGTTTGGGGAAAGGGAACCTGGTGTTCCACTAAAGTATCATCAGCCGTAGAGGGTGTTGACTCTAGCATCACCTATGATCTGGCTGCTGTCAACGACTCAGAAGGTATTTGAGAAGAAGAGGGAATATTTATTTGGGATGGATTTGGACTTAGACCTCCAGTGGGTTGGGGTAACGCAATATCTTCACCAACCTCTCCTACAGAAATTTGAGGTGGCTGCTTGCTGCTCCCGTTTAACTCGTCAACAGCCTGTTGGGAGGCTGCTGATGGGGTGGCTTGGGTACTAGTGTCCTTGGGCGTAGAGGACATCCTAACCTTTGGTTTGCCCTTTGTATTACTCCGCTTTCGTTTTGGGACGACAGCGGAGGGTGAAGATTGAATATCTTTAGTTGGGGATGCTGCCTTAGATTTTCTTTTGGCTTGTTTGGAGGCTTTGGAGATCGCTGGGGGGTTTTCCAGCGAACCAGCCTCCGAAGGCATTTGGGCATCCACAGCGACCGTATCAGCCACTTCATCAGAAAGAAGTGCTACCTCCCAGTCGCTGTCTTTGGGGTATAGAGAGGAGTTTAAAGAAAATAATACCTCTTTCATGTGAGAGGTGAGCCTTGCAACAAAATGTTCAGCTGGCTGCTTGTATATGTTGTTCCCAACCCTTGCAATTGGGATTGTTGAAGCGTCCGACAGCGAGTAGGCATCACTGAGAGCTTCCTTGAAGATTACTAAGAATAGTCTAACAAAAGGTACTGTATGTGACTTATTGTTCATGGAGATCTTGTTCTTCATGTCATTGAAGATCAGCAGCCCAAAGTCAACAAACCTCCCTTCTGCAAGCGCATGAATCATAGGCATAGAAGTAGTGGATGCCTGATTGTATGACCCAGAATTTCCACCCATACATTGAATTACATGGGTGAAAAGAACTCTCCAGATCCCTAGAAGATTTTGCTTAAGAGGATTGTTGGGGATCGTGGAAGGAGGGTTCTTTAGATTATAGTTATACCCAATCGACGGCAGCCATGCTTTCCATTCACTTTCAGTAGCAGGCTCCACAAAGCTATTTTCATTTGTTTCTTGAGGAAACCCAAGAATTTAGCGAAGGGACGCAGGAGTGATAGTGACAGTTTTCGTTCCTTATCGAACAGTACCCACAATCGACTGGGTGGACTCATCATAGTTGCATGTCCACCAGAATTCACGAAGAAGATGAACATATATCTTCTCCGGATCTGCCATTATACAAAGACTGGCAGGGGAAGCATGGATAAAATCCAACATAGGCTTATATCCTTTTGTACCTTTCGGTACGTCAGATGAGCCGAGATGGTTATTAGGCTTAACAACCATCTCAGAAGTAGAGAAAGAGATCTTAGAAGATTTTACAATATTGGAAGATGGAGAAAAGGAAGAGGAGTTTAGATAAGATTTTTGAGTGGTGGCGGAAGCAGATGAAGTTTCAGAAGATGAAGCCATTTTGATTTTAGTACAGAGATGTGAAGATGCAAAGAACGGAGGAAGAAGAGATTAAGATTTAGAGGAGATGAACAGTTTTTAAGAGATTTGAAAGAGAATGAATAGTTGAAAGAAAGCGTGAAAATGAAAGTATGAGTATGAGTTTGTATATATAGGGTGAGGTGAAGGAAAATGATTGGTCAGAAACGAAAAGACAAAAGAGAGTTTTTCTCTCTCCTCTTTTTCAACATCTACAGTTATTTTAACAACTGTAAACCTATATATATATACAAAACACTTTGTGAGTAACGTTTTGAAAAAAGATATTTACAAAATACTTGAGTGTGCGCCGTATGCCTCTGACAAGAACAGACCATCAGAGGCACAGTCACAGTCTCAAGTGGACAGTTGACGTACTTGAGTAAAACAAGTGGGTAACCTTTTTTGTAAAAGTGTATAACATGTGGCACAAAAGACTGCCACGTTGCCAACATAGTTACATCCGAAATAGTGAGTTTCAGATCTAGTCCTATGTTTTATTTAATATGTTTTATTTTATCTAAATAGAACATGTCTCAGCGAACCTATCGATAAGGACATGTTTTATATTAGATATCAGCGAGCATATGACACACATAAGGTCGCTGAGATACAATTTTTGGCAAATTGTCAGCCATCAACGGATTTTAGGAGTCTTTACCAATAACCGTTTGCTATTGGACTAGATGGAAAGTTTTGGCTTTCCATTGCCTTCATTTTGCTTTTTCCCAAAGCAATAGGGATAAACGGATTTTAGAAGTCTTTACCAATAACCGTTTGCTATTGGACTAGATGGAAACTTTTGGCTTTCCATTGCCTTTATTTTGCTTTTTCCCAAAGCAACAGGGATCAACGGATTTTAGAAGTCTTTACCAATAACCGTTTGCTACTGGACTAGATGGAAACTTTTGGCTTTCCATTGCCTTTATTTTGTTTAGCAAGCAAGACAAACTTAAACTTGCTGACTCCATTTAAGCTTACAAATGATGTGTAAGTTAAATAGCTGAGTCACCATTCAACATCCCCAACCTACTGACAAGATCTTTAAATCTCTTTTCATCTAAGGGTTTTGTGAAGATGTCAGCGAGTTGATCATCAGTGGGAATAAAATAAATTTCAACATCCCCTTTCATGAGATGGTCACGTATGAAATGATACCTAATGTCTATGTGTTTGGTTTTGGAATGTTGAATAGGATTATGTGTGATGGCAATTGCACTTGTATTGTCACACATAATGGGGATCTTAGTGTAGTCTAAGTCATAGTCAGCGAGTTGGTGTTTCATCCAGAGGACTTGTGCACAGCAACTCGCTGCCGACACATATTCTGCTTCAGCAGTGGAAATGGACACTGTATGCTGTTTCTTACTAGACCAACTAGTTAACCTCCCCCCCAACAGTTGACATCCTCCACTGGTACTCTTACGATCTAACATGCAACCAGCATAGTCAGAATCAGAGTAAGCAACAAGATCAAAATTGGACTCCTTGGGATACCAAAGACCTAAGGTCATGGTACCCTTCAGGTATTTGAAGATTCGCTTAACAGCAAGAAGATGAGATTCTCTAGGAGATGCTTGATATCGTGCACATAAGCAAGTAGCAAACATGATATCAGGACGACTCGCTGTAAGATACATTAGCGAGCCAATCATCCCACGATAGTGAGTGGGGTTCACATGCTTACCATCAGGATCAGCATGGAGATTATTGGGAGGAGACATGGGAGTTGGCTTTGGAGAAATATCAGACATATCAAACTTAGCCAACATGTCTCGAATATACATTTCCTGGTTGATAAAAATACCATCATCGAGCTGACGTATTTGCAAACCAAGAAAGAAGGTTAATTCTCCCATCATACTCATTTCAAAATGAGATGACATAAGGGAGCTAAACTTTTTGCATAGTTTAGTGCTTGAGGATCCAAAGATAATGTCATCAACATAAATTTGGACATACAGTATATGAGCACCTTTTCGAAAGATGAAAAGAGTGCTGTCAATGGATCCTCGCTGAAAGTTGTTCGAGAGGAGAAATTCTGAGAGGGTGTCGTACCAAGCCCTAGGGGCTTGTTTAAGACCGTATAAAGCCTTATTAAGACGATAGACATGATGTGGCTTGGCTGGATCTTCAAAACCAGGTGGCTTCTCGACATAGACTTCTTCATCGAGTTTTCCATTTAGGAAGGAACTCTTAACATCCATTTGATAGACCTTGAAGTCACGATAAGCAGCATCTGCCAAAAATAAGCGTATAGCTTCTAATCTGGCCACTGGAGCAAAGGTTTCATCAAAGTCGACTCCTTCTTCTTGAAGATAACCTTGTACAACTAGCCTCGCCTTGTTGCGTATAACAACACCGTCTTCGTCCATTTTATTTCTATATACCCATTTGGGACCAATAGGTTCCTTACCATGTGGTAAGGGAACTAAAAACCAGACGTGTTGTCGTTGAAATTGAGTTAATTCCTCTTACATGGCAGTAACCCAAGAGGGATCAACCATTGCCTCACCAATATTTTTCGGAGTGATCATTGACAAGAAGTTTACATAAAAGACATGTGTTTCTTGTCGCTGATCGAGTGACAATACCCTACTGAGGATCACCAATGACTTGGTGAGCGGGGTGACTTGCTGTCCACCTAAGAGAAAGAACACTTGAAGAACCTAGTTGAGTGACAGCAGAAGATGGAGTGAAGGGGACAGCTGGGAGAGGATTGTATGGAGAAAGGTCGATAGTGACAGTGGGATCAGCGACAGGATGATCAGTTGAGTCATTTGACTGAGTTGAGTTACCATTGATGTTGGAGTCATCAGCAGACTCCATATCCTCAGCATTTGCTGAGGCATCATGAAACTCATCATCAGCGAGATCATCAGCATGAACATCCTTAGTCAACGATCTATTGTTAGCTGAGGAGGCCTGGATTGATCTCAAAATAGGCTCAACTGGCTCAATTGAGTAAACGTGAGCAACAACTTGTTCCTCATCAGAACATACTGATGTATCATGAGATGTCTGCTGAAGACATTCAGGTAAGGTACAAGGTGCATCGGAAAATGAGTCAGCTTCCTCATTGGAGGGATTAGTGAACTCACTGAATACTTCTTCATAAGAAGAGGATTGTATGTCTTTTAAAGAAGATGAACTTTCATCAAAAGTGACATGAATGGATTCATCTACTTTTTGAAGGCGAACATTAAATACCCTAAATGCCTTGCTTATAGATGAGTATCCTACAAAATAACCATCATCCGCTTTGAGATCAAACTTACCTAGGTGATCCCTATTATTAAAAATGAATACAGGGCATCCAAACACATGAAAGTATTTGATTTGAGGTTTCTTACCTCTTAAGACTTCATATGCTGTCTTATCATGTCTTTTGACAATCAGACAGCGATTCTGGGTGTGACAAGCTGTGTTAACAGCCTCAGCCCAAAATTTGTTTGGAAGGGAGGACTCACTGAGCATTGTTCTAGCTGCCTCGATAAGGGTTCTATTCCTTCTTTCAGAGACACCATTTTGCTCAGGAGTTCTAACAGACTAGAAATTTTGTGAGATCCCTTGATCATCACAAAAGGATTTAAGAGTGTGATTTCGAAAATCAGTTCCATGATCACTTCTGAGTTCTTCAACCCTTATGCCATTGAGATTTTCCATTTTCTTAATAAATTTTATAATCTCTTCAGCAGCATCACTCTTGGAGTGAAGGAAGATAGTCCAAGTGTACCGCGAATATTCATCCACGATAACTAAGGTGTATTTGCTACCTCTTAGACTTTGGACATTTACAGGACCAAAGAGGTCCATGTGAAGGAGATGAAAGCATCCTTTGACAGAGTTGGCTTGCTTGGTTTTAAAGGAAGCTCTATAGCCTTTACCTTTTTCACAAGCACTGCAAAGTCTGTCCTTTTCAAAGGATAGATGAGGAAGACCATGAACCAAGTTTTTCTTAGCTAGTGAGTTTATGGTTTTGAAGTTCACATGCGACATACGCTTGTGCCATAACCAATTTAGTTAAGTAGCTGACTTGGCAAAGAAACAAGTCTCGCTATCAGTTTTGATAGGAGTGAAGTCAACGAGATATACATCTTGTTTTCTGGGAGCAACCAATACGACTTCCTTGTTGATATTTACAACAGTCCCTTGATGTTTATCAAGAATGACTTTGTAGTCAGCGTCACAAAGTTGACTAATGCTTATAAGATTGTGTTTTAATCCATTCACATAGGCAACTTTGGAGAATTTGATTAACCCATTTGAGAGGAGACCATAACCTTCAGTTTGTCCGGTAGAATTATCACCAAACACCACAGTAGGGCCAGCAACTTCTACGTAGTTATCCAGCAAGGTCTTTGAGCCAGTCATGTGTTTTGAACATCCACTGTCCAAATACCACACTCCTTTTCCCAGTGAACCCTACAAGGATAAGACAGAAGGTTTTAGTTTGGTCCACTTTCAAACTCACTGACAGGTATGTCAGTAGAATTTAGGATGGGTGCATCAGTGGTCGTGGATGACTTAGTGGAAAGTGTTTCCTCAAGAGTGAAATGGTTTTCTAGGTCAGCAAGCATATGAGTTCTATCATTCTCATCCGTGGGCATCATATTATTCCCATTTTCTTGAAGAACAACTGAGTTGCTGACAACATTGGGAGCACTAAACTCAACCAACATTGCTGGTCGTCCCCAGGAATTGGAGATGACACTCTGAGAATGAGGAATCTCAATGTGTTGAGAGGCAATATAGTTAGCAAGATTAGTTTGGTGAGTTCCAATAGAGTCAATGATAGAACCAGTGTCAATGATGAAAGATTCATTAAGAGGGCTCTCACTAATCCTGGAAGATGAGACAGGGTCGGATAGTGAGGCACAGGCTGAAGTGTGAGCACTTGTTTGCACAACCACTTCAGGGGCATCTCTTGAGTTACTGCAATCTGTTGCTATATGTCCTTTCATGCCACATAGATAGCATTTCCTGTTTGAGGAGTTATTTTGTTGATTGTTGAGAAGGAATTCCTTGAGTTGAGATGACAAGTCATTGACTTGTTGAGCAAGTTCAACAATTTTGGAGTCTGAAGGGGTTGAAGCCTTTGTCTTTGCCTTGGACTTAGGCTTTGATTTTTGCTTGCGAGAATTCCTTGAGAATGGAGGAGGACCCAAGAGAGATCGACCAGTGGGGTCATCTAGACGAGGAGTGGAAGAGGAGGCCACTTGTGAGCCTTTTAAAACACTCCAGGCTTGTTTCAGATTAGTTTGAGAGGAGGAAGTCATAGATTGATGAACTCTACTGGGAGTAGTGGACCTAGAAGAACGATTTGGAGTAGCAGCCCTCCCTTACCTGTGAGGGAGATATTCCCCGATAGGAATAGAATATTGTGTCTGCTGAGAGGATAGTTGTCCTCTGTTGGGAGTGGAGGATCTCACTTGCTGATGTGACAAGTGTCCCCTTTGTGGAGTTACACTCCTTACTTGTTGCTGAGGGATATTTCCTCGCTGAGGAGTAACACTCCTCATTCGTTGCTGAGGAATGTTTCCTCGCTGAGGAGTTACATTCCTCATTTGTTGCTGAGGAACGCACCCTCGCTGAGGAGTGGTTGGTCTGTTGACCGACTGAGGCATCTTACCTCTTTGAGGAGTTGGGTGTCTCAGAATTGACCGAGGTGGAGATGAATGAGATGCCTGCTGATGGATAACAGGTTTAGCTTAAGACAAGCTTTCATGTTGAAACCTAGCATCTCCAAACCTTACACGTCTCACCATGAGGCGTTCATGCTGAGATTCCTCAGCATTTAAGACTTTAGAAGGAAAAGAATTAGATGACATTGACTGAGGTTGCTGTTTAGTATGATCAGCTCGCTGAGGCGTGCTATAGTCATAGGGCACAACAACGGTACTTCTTTTGAAAGTCTTAGCCATATTCAAAGTAAGTGGCTGAGGAGCAATGGACTTGTACCCATCACTTGAAATGTCTCCATGAAATGTTTCATTTGGAGAGTATTGAATTTTCCCTTCGTGTGGCATCATGCCAACAATGGGCAAATGGGAAAACATGTTGTTAGAGGATGAAGATGAGCTAACTATTTTAGCTTCAGAGGAATTTGAAGGGTCGCTGGAAAGAGATTTGGAGGATCCAGCGTCCATTTCAGTGTGGTAATCATTTCCTTTAACAAAATACCACTTTTTCATTTCCTCAGAAGAAGTAATACCAGATGGAGGAATTGAGATTTCAGGTTTCACATCATCTTTAAACATATCAGCGAGACAGGCAACGGATTCAAAATCTCCACCTATCACTGCCTGAACTTGTGCAGGGACTTGTTCTTTAAGACATTGATGATGAAACTTAGAAGCTTTTGACCAAGAGGTCACAATCTTCTTGAGATTGAGGACTTCAAGCTTAAGTTTTTCATTCTCAAGCTGAAGCTTTTGAGTCAGCAACTCATGTGACTGAAGTTCAACATGAACATTCTTTAGTCTGTTGAGTTTTTCAGATTTTCCACTCAATTCAGAACTTACTGAAAGGAGATTTCAGTGTGCTTCAGCACGCAGAGTTTCTACGAACTGAAGATCACATGATAAGGATTCAAGAATTTTGGTCTTGTCCTCATCAGCAGATGAAAGAAGAGTATGTACCTTTTTGACAGTGACGTTGACCCACTGACTTGTTGAGACTTGGTCTTTTGTCAGCGCATCACTATCAACCAGAGCCATGAGACACATGGTGTCAACATACTCCTCGTCATCGGAGTCATCTGAATCAGCCCAATCATGCTCTTCAGCGACCAGACCTTTGCCTGGTGTTTTGGCTTCTTCAGTTTCAGCCATTTTGGCTTTGAGCTGATAATACTTGTTCCTGTATTCATCAGTAGATTTAGATGAGTTAGATTTTAGAGCAGCAGGAGTTGGGATAGAAACCCTGCACTCTTTTTGATAGTGGCCTTTTCTGCCATATTTCCAGCATTCTTCCTGTGATTTATCCACAGGAGGCTTATATGGAGCAACCGACTTACAGTTGTTCCATTTCCTGGAGTACTTCTTTCCAGCGATTAAGGCAAATTCCACAAAATCACTGAACATTTGCTGTTTCTCTTCAGCATCAAGCTCTTCAACAAGAGCTTGAAAGGATGCTGGAAGAGAAGAGGTGCTGGCACCAACATTGGGATAGATGGGCTCAGTAGAGATGAGAGCAAGAGGGTCAATTAAAGGGTTTGCAGAAGTGCTAGTTGCAGAAGAGGAGCTAGCATGTCTCCTAGATTCTGCAGAGGCTCTAATGTTTTGAGCCAGGGCTTTCTCTTCAAATTGAAGAGTGCCAAACAATTCCTCAAGATCCAGTTCCTGAATCTTTTTAGTGGTACGGAGGATTTGTCAAAGATTCTGCCATTTGAGAGGGAGAGAATCGATGAACTTATGGCATAACTCAAAATTGTCATGGGTAATACCAACATTTGTCATGCCATTGAGCAACCCTTTGAACCGGGTATATGTGCCCTCGAGACTTTCATCAGGAAGAGAAAAGAAATTTTCATAAGCACGTTTTAGGTCAATTTTCTTGGTTTTAATCAAGTCAGCTGACCCTTCATAAGTGCTCACTAGTCTTTCCCAAACTTCTTTTGAAGTGGGGAATTTAATGACTAGTTTCATCACCTCAGTGGGAAGAGTGGTGATGATCATGTTTGTAACAACCCTCATTTTCCAATTAGGACTAGTTACTTATACTTGTCTAGGTATCGATCCGTAGAGGTTTATTAAGAGAATTGTCTTCTAGACATTTAGGGCATAGTGATAATTGCCCTATAGTACGGTGAGATGCCTTAGAAATGTCATAAACAATAACTATAATCATTCAATACGATCACAAGCTATAAACTAGTTCTAATCAAACTTGGTGAAATGTCAATGAACCAAAAATTTTAATTCGAGATGTTGAGTTACATAAATAATTGTACAAGACTCACAAGTTGTGATAACAACCAAAAATCTCTATAGATGTCCAACAAATTAAACACCAAGCTAATTAAAGTACATTTGAACACAAAAATATAATGACCATCTTGAAGATAGATTTATAAACTATTATGTACAAAATAGTAAGCTTGAATAATAATAAGTACATAAATATATTGCAACATTTGAGTAAGTCTTCCAATTAAAAGATATGCATGCAAATTAAACTTATTATAAATATAAACTCTTATAAACTCCACCAATCAACATACAACTAACCCACTTATTCTTACACTCATACATAAATATACACCACATATACTTACACTCATGTATATATATATCATGAACCTAGACATATGTTGGACTCCATACACATCAAATTCAAACTACACACCACTCACAACTTCACTTAGCCAATCCATGAGTCTCCACCACTTTAACCCACCTATTAGCAAGCTCCCAACCCATTCTTTCCCCCTCTCTTTCTCACGGCAACACATACACACACACACACACCCACATTTCACTTTTCACTTCATTTCTTACAAACACACAACACACATTTTCCTTACACCTATCTCTCCCTCTTTTCTCTCAAACTCCCACCTTTTCTCTCTCATTTTCTCTTAGATTTTCTGCATTTTCTTCTCTTTTCTTCCTCTCCATTTTGGCTTAAATAATCAACAAAAAGACAAGGAAAAATCATATTAAACTTTAATAATAAAAAGGGTTTTTGAAAGGCTTAAACAAGGGTTGATTCAAGTGAGATTTAAGGGTTATTTTAAGCTTGAAATAAGGGTTATTTGGAGCATCAAAGCCACGAAATTTACTGCCCAAATTCATCTCCAAAACTGAGTGCAAGAAGGGTATAAATCTTCATCTCTTTGTTTAATCTATCTTGTTCTTGTATATACTAAAAGATCTTTATCAAAGACCATGTTTTTCTTTGATTTTCTTCTTGAAAATACACTTGATGAAGGCAAGTTGATAGAATCTTCTTCCTCATGCTCATGGATGTTGAAATCTAGAAGAAAGATTCAAAGATTCAACTAGTTTAAGACCCAAAGGTGTTGTCATAGATTAAATAGATTTTAAAGTGATTTTTCCTTTGAAATATGGTCATATTTTTATATATTTTGATGAATATATTTCTGGAGTTTTTCATAAAAATATGTTTTTAAGTTGTTGAATTGAAGATGGATAAAGATTTGTTGTTAAAATGATGAGATGATTACATGCATGCTTAGATTTGCACTAGTTTAATTTGGTTTTGATATGGGACTTGAGATGGATCTTTTAAGGATGATTGATGAACTTGAAATTGATTGAAATCTGTATATTTGATGTTAAGAGATACAAAATAAAGTAATAATTTTGTTAGTAGGAATCTAGCGGTTAAAGCAAGCAAACAAAACCCACTACTACACGCATGTTGATAGGTCCCGGTTAAAAAGTATAATATAACCCGCTTCACAACCGGATTCTATGCGAGGGAGTCTTATTTGAAGTGATAATAGAACCCGCTTAAAAAACCGAGTCCTTCTAAACAACAACCGGTTCCTTTTTAAACATAATAGAGCTCGCCTTTTCAATTAGAACCCGCTTTCTTCTTGCCGCCATGTTTGTAACAGAGCCCACTCCAATTGATTAGAACCCGCTTTCTTTCCAAAATAGTTAATAGAACCCGCTAATGTCATTATAACCAGGTCCTGTTTTGATTTTGCTTGATCTGCTAGTGTTATATATATATATATACACATATAACTGGAAACCTCACGTTTCGATGGTGTTAAAAAACACAATACATTAAATAAATCAACCCAAAATATGGATAATTAGTGTTATAACACTGATAGTTACAACTATATAAGAACTATGTAAAGTCTCGACTTGCTAACTAAACAAACATAGCTCGGAACCATCTAACATGTTTGGAACGGGGAATTAAAACAAAATAAGTATAAAACGTTCGCGTTTTCAGTATATATTTACACAAAATGGCCTGTCCACAACACTTCCAGTATTAATCACCACCTTTATCGTCTTGGCATATGATGTTGTTCAACTTGTTCATACAACATGTGAGTCCCTCGATAGCTACAGATCGCTCTCGAGATCGTCTATGATTATGTCGTGAGTGCGGAATCCTCACGAGATAACTAGTTTGATTAGTAAACGGTTATATCGCTAATTATCAAGTAAATAATCAGCCGTATGATGCTATATTCGAATCTATAAGGTATAGAACGAACTTAGATGTTTGGAGTACGTGTGTATCGAATGTTATATATCATATTAGGGTATTCATTCGTATATATATGTTTCAGGTTGAACTGGGCTTGCTGGGCTTTGTTCTTACGAACTTAGCTGCCCAGCCCATGTAACGAAGTTAATCTTCGTTTGTACAAAATGAAGTTTATCTTCGTTTGCCCCTAACGAAGATATACCTTATCTTCGTTAGATGTAATACTTGGTTATGTTCCTAAGTGTTTCATCTTATGGAATCCTAACACATATTATGTTTGTACTTGTATATCACACAACAAACATCATACATAACACATATATATAACAGCAAAACATGTAATCGATCATTACCAAAACATAAAGTCCATAATCTATCAATTACATATATAGATACGACATAAATTAACATAATGTCTTAATCTAAACGACATATCAAATCTAAGTTGCTGTTGTCACATCAACGTGCATCAACACAACAAGGAACCCTCTTGCTTTCCTGACATGCTAAATGATGTGCCTGCTGCAATCCAAACACGTTTTGACCCATCAGCCGACCCACCAATGTTGGTACCTTGACTTAATATTTGTTCTACCTGATATGGTCAAAAGAAAGACACTCGAACAATCTATAACGTATAAACAATAAGATACTACCAAGATATCACATATCTACATCAAGAATGAATGCCTCTAAAATTCGAGCAAGGCACATAATTTTATGAGAGCATATGGCAGTGTCTTACTAATATATAGTGAGTGTTGTTGAGCTTACTGAGTTCCTGAAATATGTATGCTAACATAAGAAAAATATTGCTTGCCTTGATGTCCCTATTACCACTACTTATGTCAATAGTTATATAAAATCATGCTATCAGTTTCTAAACACACAAGCACACTCCCTTTACATATCATGCACACATGGGGCAATAGAAATACAATATTTAACATATCCAATTCTAGTTTCTTAAGAAAACTTGACACAAAAAAAAAAAATATGCTCACTTACTTTCGGTGAATTTCATGCCTTTGAGGTAAAAGCGTAGCCTGCAACAAGGTAAAAACAAGTTTTGCTTCGTATTAACTACAATGCAACTAGAAACAATAACTTGGAAACAAGTGTGAGTTGAGTTTTATTTCAATAGCTTACTAGAGGTATCCATTTCTATTTTATTATAAGTTATAAAAGTATCAAACTTACTAGAGGTATAACACAGATTCATGGAGGCAAACACTGTTAGTGCAAAACATCAGAACTACTATTAAAAATGTGTCAAAATTATAAACTGATGAATACAATTTATAAAATACACTTTGGGAGACAATATGTTGCTTTTTAGCTATTATTACCTATTTGACCCAAATCAACTTGTTCATAAGTAAATGGGCTAAAACTATTACTTCTATAAGTTATACAACAAAAACAAATGACATTGTGATAGTATGACTTCACTGAATCCCAGTGCTGAGTGCTGAGTTGCAGCAGTCACTTCCATTAGGTACATGCAAATACATATTTAACATAAGTGAAACCAATTAGAGCCCCTAAATTCTAGAGTATTTAAGATGGAAAATACATATTAAAACCAAATACATATTCTGGATGAATAGTTAGCAGTGCAAGTTCACCTTTATTCATGGTCACTATTTAATTCAACAAACATCAAACATGAAATCAAATTCCTAGTTGAGGTACCAGTTGAGAAACCATGAAAGCTTGGTGATCACTCTTTATGTAGTTTGCCACTGTATATATATAACAATTCAAGTCCCCTTATCTACACTGGACTAGAACCTTTTCTTATTTTTCAAACACCATCTAAGTTTCTAAGTTGCTTATTTGGTTAATTTAATGTGGGTGAATTTCTGACTTTTATGCCTTAGTAATGGAGCTAAGAGCAAATGAGCAGCCTGTCCCCTAAGCACAACTGAAGTAACCCACCCATTTTGCCAGCCTATAAGTATCCCTTACATTAAAAAATATAATAAATAGTTCACCTGATTACCTGAATCCAAGCAAAGCCAGCCTCTGAGAACATTATCCCATGCCAATCAATGGCGTTCTGCTCCACACCTCCACATGAGCAAGATTGTGTAACATATAGGCATTGTGTGAAAGTTTAGCTCACTAATGTAACCTCGCATTCAGTAATGTAAGAAGGACCTTATAACCAGCATGATAGATTCTATAACACAGATCCTGAGTTCAAATATACCATTAAGAAAACAGGTCCAACATGATCAAATGTCGCAGGTCGAATTGCTATATAACCTTCATATTGATAATTCAAATAATGAAAATGATATAGTATATTGGGTGCAGCTGGAGGCCATAATTTCACAGGCTTTACAGCCACATGAAAAACAGGAAATCATGATGCCTAAAAATGCAAACAATAACATAATCAATTTGTGTGATTAATCACACAAATTGATGATACCTCTTCACGATTGTGCATAAGCGTATGACAATCTCCACGTCTACGATACTGAACTCTTGCTCCGAAAAGTGGAACTTTTGCTACTATATCTCTATAAATCCTTGTAATAGAAAATGGCATATTAGATCACAATAAGTATATAAAATGAATAAACTTAAAAAGAACAAAGAGTTGTCGAGATTCGAGCAATTAATAAGTGGTGATAAACATTTTTTTGGATGAGCAGATAAACAGATTCTACTTTTAGTCATCTTCTTAGCTAGGATCAAATAAAGAGTTTTGGTTAATCACTTTATACCGACCGTAACAAAATTGAATATCTAAGGATAAAGTAAATATTCTTATTTACCCATTCTTTAAAGTTACCTGGAGAGAATTTATATTCATTCCACGAACAATCTCAATCTTTTTAGAGCTTGGATTCTTACATTCGGCAGAAGTAGAATAGCCAAGAATGTATGGCAAAAACATTGCACAAAATCATTATGTTCGGTTCCGCCAGTTTGGGCTACTGTAGATCTATTTCCTCTTGTGATCGGTCAGACGTTTAACATGGCTTAAATATATGTAAGAAACATAATTTTAGAAACGGGAGGATAGTATAGCCATTAGATATTCTATTTGCGTTATTATTAACAATATCACTCTACATACGTGCTTACACAAACACACACATATCTCCAGAATCAATAGTATCTTAAGAAAATTCAAACCCCATTTGTTTTCTATAACAATAATTTAATAATTCAATAATTCATTCATAGACTTAAATGAAATATGAGAAACACTCATAAATTTCTACAAAATATCTTAATAAATTTGTTATTTTAATAATAAAAGAAACACACGAATGGCATTGAACCCTAATATAGTTCAAAACAGCAGAAAAAACCCAGATGTGAGAAATATAAAAACTTATTACTTACCTTTATGTAAAATGGCTCGAGAAAAGGTAATGGCTATGTTTATTATGAGCGATCACCAAAGTATCCATGAAAGAAGGGAGCAACAACCAATTCTGCGCAAAAGAAAAGGGAGAAAGGGAGGTAGGGATGAGAAGAGGGAGCCGGTTATTGAAAGTTTGAAACAAATATTTTGGGGAAAGGGGGCGGGTCTTGGAGGGAAACAGAGAGAGGAAAAAAATTTTGGGGAGTGGCTTTTATGATAGGGATCGACATTTAGCCGGGGTCTATTTGGGCATGCGGGTTTTATTGTGGATTTGTTATAATATGACTCGGTCCATTTACAAGGGTAAAAAAAGAGTTCTTGATAAGACTCGGTCATATAATAAGCCGGGTTCCATCACTTTAATATAACCCAGTTTTTTATTAAACGGGTTTTATTAGGGGGGTCTTATTTGAGTTTGTGTAGTAGTGATCATTGGTGAGATGCATTAACCAATAAACATTCTGACAGAATTGGTCTTCTGTCTTGTGACAAATAAACTGAACATTTGAGGACATTTTCAAGAAAAACTATCAAAATAAAAGTTGTAGAAAAATGAGTTAAGATTAACCTCCAACTGGAATTACTCAAAAATACTAAACCATACGAAAGATATGATTTTTCTACTGAAACTGGTCAAAATGAGTTAAGATATGATTTTTATCTCCTAATCCATAAAGTTCCAGGAGGTCATACTTGGTGGAAAGTAATTTCAATGTGTTGTAAACTTAAAATAAAATCATGGGATTTTTCTAACAATCAGAAAATCAAGAACTTTTATAAAACTTCTGATGTCGCAAGCAGTGCCCATTCGGGACGGTTTGTGTTTGGATAAGTTTTACGGACACCAAACATCATCTAAAAATTCACCAAAAATTCACAAAAATACTAGATACATGCAAGTCACTGTATAAAAATCATGAAGGTCCAAATAATTTGTCTTGACCCCAAAATAGTAGCTATCATTTCTTAAAAATAAAGTATAACACAGAAAATTTGTAAGTAATCTTATAAATGGCATAATGGGCTAGATAATGAACTAAGAACCATAATGGGCTAACCCGGCCCAAATAATGAACCCATAAGGAACACAAATCAGTAGGCCCACTTGGCCCAATAAGCCTTATAGCCCAATAACCACTATGACCCATTAAGCACCTAACCCAAATAAGGTAAAGCCCAATAACTAATGTAAGCCCAAAACATTTAAAAGCCCATGACACTTAAGGCCTAATTGGTAATGACCAATAACACTTAAACGAATTTCATGAACCAAGTAATCGTAAGACAAATCGAGGAATATACGAGTTGAAGATAAGTATAATCAAAATAAAACAAAGATAATTAAGTGAGATTGACATAAGTAATTATGTTAACCAAGTTATACATCGATATCACAAATGTTTATTCATGCAAAAATCGGTTACACAACAAATGATGAATAAAGAATAACATAACTTAATATGACATTTCTATATGATAACCTAATATATCAAGTGAAACCACAAATGAAGCCAAGTTGCCGAAAATCTAACAACTTAAAACTACGCACGTAATTAAAGTAACCTTTTACACCATCAATCGCTACAACCAAAACAATGCGAATGTTAGCAATATACTTGGATTCCACAATTGATAGCAACATAATGAAAGTGGCATTCCTAAGTGATGGCTTGAGATAAGAACTTACGTGTATTAGTCCTATCGTAGGGATAGTCTTGGCTTTGAAATGTAATTGGGAAACGTGACGGATGTATGATGAAGCGATTGATGGGAAGTACCCATTTTGGATAAGTGAATATAATATGCGGCATATCAAGGTGAGTCATAGCCCCCTTTCAAACTATTTTATGTGTTTAACTATCGGGGTGAAAAGCATGATATATAAATGAAATTGCTTTTATATACATATATATATAATGATTTTTGATAATACGATTATGAAATGAAATTGTTTCGTATGTTCAATGTGATAAATGTTTTATGATGAGCTTGAATTCTGTCAACCCGTTTTCTTTCGGTACACTACTATTTACTCTGAAAGTGGAGGCCTGTAGTTAGAGAGTTGCGCAACTAGGATTCGTCCACCCACCCATAGTGTAACGGTAGAAGGTTAGTTGCCTTTGTGACGACTTTCACTTCTAGTCCGACCATAGGGTGTTCTAGCTACCTTACTTTAAGTGGTCATCCTCATGGCACGACCCTATTTTATATTTAAAGCACTTGATTGACAGCTTGTGCTATTATTCCAATTAATTTTATTATGGGACTTGAAAAAAATGGTAGTAGTAGTGGCTCAAGCATTTACTCATCAAAATTATGTAAGTTATGCCTTCGTGGCTAAATGAAATTGATATCGAATTATGCCTTGTGGCTAAGTGAAATTGATATTAGTATTGTTGATAATTTGAAATTGTTTGAACATACGGATTGGGTATCGTCCCTCATATGTTATCTTGAAAGACGTTGAAATTGGTGATATTGAAACGATTTTGGTAACCGAATGATTTTGGTATGGTATACGATTAATCGATTTATATACTTTTTCTTTCCTGATGATTTGACAAATGAGAACCTGAAATTTTATTATGGATTTTTTTCAAGTCTTGATATGACATTGTGGTATTTGGGAAAAACTCGATAATATGATATGAGAATTTTTGTCGGTCATATGGTTTGGGTGTTTCGAAATGTAATAGTAATCGGTTTTCTAAGTATTAAAACGGTGATGTACCAAGATTTATATAAATACCTATGCACTCACCAACTACGTTTTCGTAGTTGACACTTTTTCTTCATGCTTTTCAGGAATTAGCATAAGCTTTGAGGATTTCTATGCATCATGATTGTTTGCATTGCACTTTAGAGTCGAATATCAAACCTTGTGAAGGGCAATGGAATCCGCCTTGATCATTGTAGTATACTACTTCATGTGCTTGTTATTTGTTTCATGAACTTAATATTCAAGTACGATGGACGCATTTGTACTTGGAAATTGGTTCACATGCTTGTACATTTGTAAATTCTTTTATCAAATAAAACTATGGTGAATGTTATTTATAATCCTTTGTTTTGAATACTCGACTTTCTGTACATCTCATAGTTCCGCCTTAGTTGGGGTGTTACAGAAAATGGTATCAAGAGCCAAGGTTATAGAGAACATTGGAGTTCCTCCAGGAATTTCAAAACTATAGCCACTTTTCAAAACGATTTTTATAGTCGAGTCGAGCATGAGGTTAAGTGGATTAGTTTGAGCTTTACATGGTAGGACCCTAATTAAACATAGAGTCATGAATCTATGTTTAATTATGTGAGAACCATGTAAAACTCAAACGACCACTTGGACTTATGTTCAAAAGGATTCCTTTTCAAAAAAAAAGAGATCTTTATTAAATCCGTTTTTATGAGCATACGTGTTGCATTTAGACATTCACCTAAGCACATATAAGGATTTGAGACTTGCTTTAGTTGAGGATTATGCTAGCTTGGTAGGATTTCTCTTCTTGCACTTTAGAAGTGAAACGAATCTAAGATTGAAATATATATTTGTTGATACATGCTACTCTATGCTATAACATGCAAACTTGCGCATGATGGATTTGATTGCAATATGAAAGTTATAAGGTACAATGTGAAAGTTGTAATGTGCAATGTGAAAGCTTGTGTTGTCAATGTGAAAGTTTAAAGGTGCAATGTGAAAATTTTCTGAGAAATGCATGTGTAAAAGATTTATGAACTATGATGTTGAACTTTAAGTACCATATGCACTATAAAATAATGTGATTATTATGAAGCATGAAATTATTTTCGAATATGACTTGTTTAAGTTATTGAGTGATGAGACTGATTATTTAAGAATGAACTGAAAGGGGATATAGGTATGACGAGTAAAAATGAAATTCTATAGCCGATATGGATATAAGAGCTTTTACTCTAAGTTTGGACTATTTGAAATATGGATATAAGAGCCCTTACTCTCTAAGTTTGAGCTATTTGAAATTAGCGTGTGAATATTGCGATGATTATGTAGTCATGCCTTATTATTGAGATACTTATTGCACCCTAAGGTTGAGCTATATAAGGGCTAGTGCGTAGATGATGTAATGACTATATAGTTGTGCCTAATTATGAGATAGTTATGATGTTCTAAGATGTGACTATTGAGAACCAGTAATTGCTTGATATGATGATAATATGGTTAGTCCTTACTATCAAGATAGATATTGTATGTCGAGATTCGACCGCTTGAGAACTAGTGATTGCCCTTGGGAAATTCATTATAAATTAGAAATTTTCTAAGTATGAAAGTTGACATTAAGTACGCCTCCGATATTCGTTCACTCGTGCTCTTTTTGAAAATACTCAATATCCTATCTCTCATGACACCGCTATTCATATCTGACATACGACAACGCGATATCATCGGTGGAGCATCTTTCCACGAACGTTGGACAATATATCTTAAGAATTATAGTCCCAATATATGAGGCGACTCTATTCTCTTAGGAACTACACATAACCTTTGTATTGGATCTGAGATGGCGCAAACATATGGAAATGTCAAACTAAGTCGGAGATTTACGAATGGCGAGCGACACTAAGGCCTTATGACGATACAATGTCACTAGTCGAATACGTACCCATACTATCTAAACGACACACCATGAGGAATGTAGCCTCGAAATTTTGTGCGATATTTCTATTCTAACACGTATATGCGAACATCCATTTATATTATTTAAGTCGATGAGGTACATGTTGACGTCATTGAAAGTTGGAGTCCAATGGGCAACGTAACACATAGAAGTGATTTCTTTAACTCGCGCAAGGAGTCTGATTCGAGCCTTAATGAATCTTTTGTTTTATATTTCCTACTTCATTCATTCGAAATCAAATTCTATATCTTTGAAATTCTTAATGATTCAAAGTTTTGATTGCCTTTGACTAACCTGATTCTGGTTTAGATCTAGAGAAGCCCAAAATGGCATAACCAAATGATTGTTTAGCCAATGATGGATTCCATGATCACCACCGCTTCTCTTCAAAAGTTAGTAACCTAACAACATACAACTCACTTATGCAACACTCAGGAATGCCGAATTTGAGTGAGTAGTACCCTCCTCTCGCTGCGACAAAAAGGGATTAGAAAGTTGGTCAGACATAATTTGTTCATGATTTAAAGACTTGGGATAACTCTACAACATAGAAGATGTTATTGGATCACGAAATGTGGGACGTGTAAGTTATGATGTGTGTCATTCAGAGTACTAGGAAGCAAATTTTTACAAGCAATAGTTGAAGCCCTTGGGATTGAATCTGCAAGTTAAAACGCAACACTATTTCATTAGTATCCGTGTGCAGACATCATTTCACTTGTTCAAGTAGCACAACACCAAAGGGAAACAGTTTGAAGATGAAGTTGGAGTTCTTTCGATAACAAGCGACGTTGAAGCAATCCGTTTAATTCACCTAAGGATATTAATTTGAGTTGTCAACTTATTCTTGCTATGAAGTATGAAGTCCTACCCCACTTCCACATTGAAGCTAGCCAAGTGAATTTTGACAAACTAGAAGACCAAATACGATGAAAGCATGGTCCTTCTTCTTTTCCAAAGATTTACGATTCCCTTAATCCACGGATGACTCGACACAACACCTGAAAGTGGTGAGACCAAATAACTAACACCACCCACTCGCAACGACGTTAAGAGAAGGACTCACTCGATACAAGGAAGTTCAAGAAACTAGCGAGTCAGAGAAATATAGTGTAGAAGATACTATAAACTAGTATACCCAATGGAAGCGATGCCTTGGATATGGTCTACATGTGAGCGAGTGTAGAGGCAATTGAACCGAGGCCTCAAAGTGATGAAGGAATTAAAGGTCCTTTTATCCATGTAAAATGGAGCCTCGACGGAAATTAGAAGAAATTCCAAAGTTACCGTTGGAGCGAAAATGGAAAATTAAGGAGGATAAGAAGTAATATAAAACTTATGTGACCCCCGCGATTTGAAGATAAATAAAAAATGGTTTGGGACTACTCTAGAGGACTAGAGTAGTTACAAGTAAGATTAGGAAATTTAGCGAATTGAAGATTGCCAAGATGTAATGGTGATTCAAGGAACCTAGTTAAGAAGGTGGCTAATGAGCTTGCTTAGGGGAGAAAGCGAGATGATACGAAAAGCAAGAAATCCCTTACATTTTTCTAGAAGAAAAATGTTAAGGGGGTAATCACAACAAAAGAAGATACTCGAACATGGAGAATGAAGCGCAAGACTATACTTTATCGTTCAGGAAGAGTTATTCAGTAGCATCATTGAAAGTGATGTAGAGTAGAGAGTAAAGTAAAGGAAGGCGATTTAACCCAAAGGGTAAAGTGAGGAAATCGACGTTATCTACAAGATGTAGTTCCGGAGATATTCATCTTTATGACACTCCTCAGGTTATTCTTGAATACCACTTGGAAAACCACTATCGAAAACCAAGCTATTAATAGAATAGATCAACTAAGCCAAGAGAAAGCGGTATACGCTCAACACACGAGTTTAGAAGCAAGGTGAGTTATGAAGGTTAACCCCTCGAGGTCAACGTTTGTAGAGAGGTAAGCTAAAATGAGATGAACCCGGGTGAAATAAAAAAAAATAATAAAAAAAAATATTTTAGAACACATGGTGTACAGTCAAGAACCATCGACCCACGAAGTGGTGCGACCAAGAAAAGTGAAGAACAAAAACAACATGAAATCGCTAAGTTAGTAGTGAAAGCAAATAAGGAATACAACGTTAGAAGTTAAGGCACATACCACCACAACGATTAAGGAAGTTGGTCGTTGAATTAACTTTTAAGAAACTACAAACTCCGGAAAGAGCTATTTACGAAACACTGGAATGAAAGCGTGATAATGATAACATACATCTGTGATGAGTTAGGATCCAAGGATCCCTATCACTATGATCTCGCAAGTACCCCTGAGATAAACTCCAAGGACTATCGACTGTGCGTGTGTCAACCATAATAACAATTACTCTAGTAAGAGATGGATCCGAGGGGCAAAATGGCAAGGAGTATGGTGAGCCATAAGAACACGAAAGAAAAATGGAGAAAACTAAATGGTTGGTAAAAAGGATGAGGTGTGAAGCTTCACCTAAATTATGTTACATCACGATTCCTACTAGCATTAGGCTAGTGTACTTGAAAAGAAGCTAATATTAGAAGAAAAGAATATATATATATATATATATATGTATATACATATATATTTAGATTTGAGGCTTTAGAGAGCAAGGTCATTGGAAGTTTTGTAGAGGCCTGAAAGGACCCAAAAAGAAATGTCCTTGAGAAGGGATTCATACTAATAAGGGCTTGGAGTGTTAGTCTTGCCAAGACGATGAGGATGTGGTATGCTTATTCGTGAGCATAAGGATTGTGTCAACTCTATCGCAAGGAATGCGTGGGAATATGATAGAAATAGAAGAGGTTATATGTGTAAAGTTAAAAGGAGTTTGGTCGGAAATGTGTTATGGATGGTAGTCATTCTACATTAAAAAGGGAAGAATTAGAGGTGTCATAAAACGATTTGCAAGCTAAGCAAGAGAAATTGGTAACGATGCGACATGGCGAATAACAAAAAGGGCGACCTTGGGAAAATAAGGACGAAGTTAAAGGACAAAGGTGAGTATGAGGAGCAAGATGGAACTATCACCAACAATTTCATGATTCCCTTGCACGCCATAAAACAATAAACACAACACTAGAAAGCCCTAAAATGAGGTACTACGAAGATGTACTTTTGCAAATTTTTATACAACTCGGCATCCCGGATTAGCAGCACCCTTGTTAAGGGGGTAATCCCTTAATAAGTGATTTGTCACAAACGAAGTCAATAATTTCTAGTAGCGGCAAGTGTGTCCAACATCAAACCAAAGAAAGATAAAACTAGGCAAGGAGCTAGTGGAGGATTCTTTATTGGGGAAATGAGTAGCCACCAACGATCAAAATTCCAACGTCTCTTACTATTTTGTTATAACTCACGTTACGAACCGTTTGCTCGTTTCCGTATTAATATTCTTGTCATCATCCCATTACTTAACATTGATCTAGGCAAGATGGACAACCCATAATGATCTCTTACGATTAATCTCAAGTCGTCCCAAGAAGTGAGCGACAATTATAACACTTTTAAAGCTTCTAATCAAGTGATATTTAGGGCACCAAGGAAAAGATGCCCCCAACTATGGAGGTTAAAAAGTCTGTAAGTAACCGAAAGGTCGTGATAAAACCAATACGAACTCTCACATTTTGTACGACTCCGTGAAGCTATCCTTATTGCCAATCTATTCATTTTATCACCGTGTGAATGAGCGAACTTCGAGGACGAAGTTGATGTTAAGGGGGTAATGATGTAACTACCCTCATTTTCCAATTAGGACTAGTTACTTATACTTGTCTAGGTATCGATCCGTAGAGGTTTATTAAGAGAATTGCCTTCTAGACATTTAGGGCATAGTGATAATTGCCCTATAGTATAGTGAGATGCCTTAGAAATGTCATAAACAATAACTATAATCATTCAATACGATCACAAGCTATAAACTAGTTCTAATCAAACTTGGTGAAATGTCAATGAACCAAAAATTTTAATTCGAGATGTTGAGTTACATAAATAATTGTACAAGACGCACAAGTTGTGATAACAACCAAAAATCTCTATAAATGTCCAAAAAATTAAACACCAAGCTAATTAAAGTACATTTGAACACAAAAATATAATGACCATTTTGAAGATAGATTTATAAACTATTATGTACAAAATAGTAAGCTTGAATAATAATAAGTACATAAATATATTGCAACATTTGAGGCCTGAGAGGATAACAGCAGATGAAGCTCATAAAGCTGCCATGGGAACAAAAACCAATCTGAAGTTCCTCAAGGAAGGACACAGTGCCCCAACCAAAATTGAAGATGTAAAGCTGACCAACTTGGGGGCTTCAGAGTGGTATGAAGTTTATATGATTATCAAAGATAAAAGGCTGCCAGCTATGAACAACTTCAAGGGATGCTGAAAAACTACTTTGAAAAGGCACTGAAGTTCGAAACTAAGTTCAAGGCAGACCTCCCCATGTTGAGGGCAGTCTTTGGATCTCCAGCAGCTGTTTCTTCTTCAGCAGGCAAGCGTATCCTGAAAAGAAAGCGAACCATGCAACCCTTGCCTGCTGACCTTCCTCCTATCTCAAGTGATGCTGGACTAAATTTGAGGCTTCTTCCTAGGTGTTCTTTTGAAGAAGGAAAAGTACTTGAGAACCCTGCTGGCATATTCTTCCAAAATTTCAGAAATGATCAACTCTTCTTTAGAACGGCAGAAATTGAACAAGCATCAACTGGTTTCCTGATCAGCATCAGAAGAAGATTTGCAAAGGTGATTAGTTCTAGATCAGTAATCAGCAAGATTGATGAAGAACTGATGAAGCCAGCCAGAACAGAAGATCCAGTGTTGAGAATTGCCAAGCAGGAAGACGCTTGGGAGATAGAAGCTGCCAATCTTTAGATGTCTTAATTTGTAAAAGCTTTATGCTTCAGCTTGTAATTCTCTTTGATGATATAAAAGACATTTTTCCTTCATATTACATTCTTCTTACTTACTCAGCAAGTCTCTTCAGCGAATAGGGGGAGATTGTTGAGTCTTGGATTCGCTGACCAGACTTGCTCGCTGACATGTATCGTCAGCAAGTCCTCAGTAAGTCCAGTGACTCTCTTCAGCGGGGTGTATGCTGTCCAAATGTGTGTCATGGCGGGAAGTATTGAAATCATATGAAGACAAGAGTCACATGGTGGTTCTTCCAAGTGTACCATACCTTACATGATAAAGATACAGGTTGGGACCAAAACTTGGGTTTTCTCTCTCATACCCATTTTGGTAAAGAAGACAAAGGCTCTTACTTGGAAGTACAAGGAGTCAATGGAATGTAGACAACCACCATCTATCACCATCAAAGGAAGGCTGTGTTGCCCTAATTCCCCCTCCATATAAAGGAACACAACCGCATTGTATCAAGTGTGTTAGTCACCTTGAAAGTGTGTGTCACTTGTAATTGTTCAAGTTTTTAGTCTGTCTAGACTTAGCAATTACCTTTGTTCTTTTGTATTCTTGTAAGTCAAGTGTGTAAGATCAACTATGTATTCATCGTTTAATCAATGATACATATGATTATCCTTGCATTGATTTATTACAATTGAACTTGTTATTGTTCTTGTTATTTATCATCTTATTTACTTTCTTGTCTAATTTAAATATAATATAAGTTGTGCATTCTTGGACCATCATATATAAGTATATATATGTATAGACCCGAAATCCTATAGACCCGAAAACCTTTACCCGAAATCTTCAAATTGAAACCCCTTTGGATCCGAAATCTTCATCTTGAGTGGATTTGTTGCTTGTTCTTTGTATTTTCGGATCACATAGAGGTATATATATATACCGAAATCTTGTTAAAACTATGGGTATATGTATGATTTTATTGGTTTTCAGTTTGATCTAGCTTAGATCCGGGTTATAAAATTGATTTGGATTGTGTATCATGTTTCGATCTAGACTTGTTCTTGATATTTGGTTCGGTCAACTGCCGGTCAATGCATGTCAAAATTAGGGGCAGATTTGTATTTTTGTCTATATTTTGGACTTTTAGATGGTCAAAATTAGGGTTTGGATCTTATTTGGACTTTTAGAGTCAAAATTAAATTAGGGTTTGATTCAATTTTGACTTTGTAGTCAAAATTAATTAAGGATTTTGGGAAAATCAAAATTAGGGTTTTCTAGTAAAAATTGAATTTTTGTCAAAGTAAAAATTGGGACTTTGTTGGTCAAAATCAGATTTGGATTTTGTCAATTAGAGTCATGTTATAATTCATTCAAAGTTGTCGAAATATTAATAATATGGGCATATGACTATGTATAACTATATATATATATAACTTGGTAAAGAATATATAAGTTATACGACATTCCGAACTTAATATATATTTTATAATGACGTTTAATACGAAGACTTTAAGGGATGTAAACAATAAAACGTGACATTGGAGTTAATATGGACATTGAACCTAAGTATATAAATATATATATATACAAGGACTAATTTAATAAGAACATATGTATATATATATACATAATACAAAGATCAATGGACTCGAAAAGACCAAATAAGTTATACATTGGTATAATAGTAATCGATGACATTGATATTAAAATATGAATTTATTAAAAGAAGTATTTCTTTTGGACAAATTATAAGAACAAATGAGACTATTATTAAATATTATGACATTGCCGAGATATAATGGCATTTCCTAAGACACTAGTATAGGACATGGACTTGTGCAATTAAGTAAGTACTTACTGGGTGACTTGTGGACAATGTAGGACTTTTGGACAGATAGTGAGCTTATTTCAGGTGTATTTGATTGTTCGTGTTCTTGTTCGTTGATCTAGTGTACTTATACTTGTGCTGCTTTCAGGTGAGTTTCGTAGCCCCACTTTTTACAAGTTTTGGGGTGGAAAGTATACTTATTTTTCAAACAGTTTTGTCGATTTATATTTTATGTTCAATATTGAGCCTGTGCGTATAGAGTTGCTTGTGCCATTTGACGTGCTTGTTCTTGATTGTATGTGTGTAATTATGTCCTTGATGGTCGTTCTTTATATATTGAACAACTACTTCATTTGTACTTAAAGAATCGACATAAAACTTATTTCACTACTGTGCTTTTTGACTAAAACCTAGGAACTCACCAACCTTTGTGTTGACACGTTTTAGTATACTTTTCAGGTACTCAGGCTTGGTATGATAGGCTGCTATGATAGGCTTGGACTTCGGAGTTTAGTACTCCTTTATTTATTGTCAGACTTTAAGGCTACATGTCTTGGATTATTTCTTTATGGACTTGGTTGTATTAAGCTATTTTAGCACTGTCATGACTTTGAACTCATGTTTTTGGGAATATATTTATTATATCCTATTTCATTTAGTAGTATCTATGTATTTTCATGTCGTGCTGTACTTTTCATGACACCTCATGTTTCTGCCAACGGTGGGGTGTTACAGCAACGCACTTGCTACTTCTTTAAAGGAAGCTTTTGACCTCACTCAATCTAAGGTACATACATCCATCACCAACCTGCTGAGCAACACTGTCAGATCATCAGAGGTTGAGTTCAAAGAATTGGGAAGACAGGTCAAACTCCTCGTTGGAAAACCTGGTCTGGATGTAGTTGAGCTTGGCAACCAGTTGGCCTCTTCAGTTGGTCAAAAAATCAAAGATACCTTGGCTGCATAAGAACAAAATTTGATAGAAAAGGTGATATCTGAGATCACCAAGCCTGCAGCGCCCCAGGTTGATCTCACCCCAATTACATCTGAGATCAATCAGTTGAGGTGCAGTCTAGATACACTGGCCAGCAAGGTATCTGATCACACCACTACTATTGACAAACTGACAACTGAAACTGGCAAGGAAAAGGAAGTTGTGAAGGAAGTGACTGCAACTGGGCTCTCCCCGGATGACTTGAACATACTTAAAGCAATTTAGGCTAGCCAAAATGAAACTAATGGCATAGTTTTGGTTCAGTCACAAGAAATCAGTCATCTTTGGAGGACAGTTCGCATAGTTTGTGGAGTCTTCAAGGAGTGCAAGAACATGGAGTGGTGGCAGCCTCTAGGTCGCTTACCATCTAGTCACTCAGATTTCGAAGAAATTCGCAAAGGACTAGATGCTGCCAAGGGGGAAAGATCTGTTCTTGCACCCAAGTCTGTTGAAACTCCAAGATCTGGAAAAGAAATGGTGGTCAGGTCTGAGACTAGTACTAATGCTAGTCAGGTTGTTATTGCCACCAGTACAGAAGCTGGTTGACATATTGAGCAGTTTGAGGATGTAGTTGATAGGGGGAACGTTGACAAGGGGAAAGCAATGGCCACTGATGAATCTCCAAAGCTGGCCACTGATGTACCAATGTTAGAAACTGGCAATGTTGATCAGTTGCGTCCAGTAATAGAAAGTGAAAGCCAGAAGCTGGCAAGAATTGGGTATGTCATTAAGGAGAGAAAGAAACAAATGAAAGTTAACCAGTTTGAATCAAGGAAAACTCTCTCTCCCATTCTTGTTGAGACCACTGATGTACAACTTCTTGGCATACAACTGATGGAATACAAGAAGATCAAAGAAGATCCAAGGATTTTAATGCCTTGAGAGAAATGCTGCAGGTTGAACTGGATAAACATTATCAGGATAATGAAGCTGATTACGATACCAGATGCTTAAACGTATCAGTGGAGAGGGCTAAGGAGATACGAGCTGAAGGGATTCTCAAAAGAACTGAACAAGTAAAGAAAGTGGGCAAACAGTTATTGAATCCACCCAAGTCTAACGGAAGAAAACAAAAAGCTTTTTCAAGGGATGCAAACCTGAGGACTTGAGTAGAACCATCTGAACCCACAAATGAAGACATTCGAGCTGCTACTCACAAACTGAGCACAAGCCAGATCAAACTGACCAATGAATCCGAGGCTCACACATACTTATCTGATGTACAGCATCGAAGGCACAATAAAGGTACGATCACTGATGTGAAGGTTTCGATAAAACCTTGTGTCAAGCGCTTTGTGGTTGAGATTCAATATTTTGGTGGACCCAAAAGAACAATTGAGAACCCTGATGTGTATCAATATGATCATTCATAGCATGTGGAAATGCTGAGCTTGTTGGAGAAAAGGTAACACAAGAACAAAGCTGAAAAAGGCTGGGAATATGTATTGCAGAACCTTATCAAGTTCAAGGAAAATGTTGAAGAAAGATTGAAATTTGATCTGGAGGATAAGCAACCAATTTCATCTATTGCCAAAAGGAGGAAAACTGGTGAAGGGTCATCTGTATAAGTTTTCCTTCTATCTATCTGCTTGTAATTTTATTTACTTTCTTATGACTTATTTGTAAAATATTGTATATACAAGTTGCCAGATTGTAACCCACAAGTTAGATAGTTGATAGAATCTATAAACAACTAAAATTGAACCCAAGGCATTTAATGATCTATAAAAATGTTTTGGAAAATTAATAGGTTTTATCAAACATAAGTATTTCAAACTTATACTTGTATCGAAACAAGTTTGAAAATACTTGGCAATATTTCAGGACAATTAGTGGGAACTTGTTAGGTCCAGTTTTGCTGAAAAATGGAGCTCTCCAGTTGCATCTGGAGAGATTGAAGAATTGTCCGAAATATTTGAAGTCTAGTTGCAACGTACAATTTATGCAACTGATGACTTCCTCCAGTTGAGATCTGAAGTCCAATATTTGAAGACATTCAAGTTGAAGTCGAAGACAACAAGTGCAAGAAAGATAATGGCAATGGCAACGAAGCCCAGTTAAAATTCTATCAGATTAATCAACTGAAGATCCTCCAGTGTAAGCTTTACACTGATTACGAGGAAGACCTTTTATACTACATCCTTTTACCCGGAAAATAATCTTGTTTGTGGATAAAAGTGCAAAGATGTAGAGTGGTTGAATAAAGTAACTTTTTATCTTACTTTATTTAGCACATACACAAAGAATTATTTACTAATACTTTTGTGTGCTGTCAACCATATTTGTACGTCGAAGTTGAGATCCCAATGCTCAACCTTTGACTATAAATAGAGGTCCTTGCACAACCATTTTGATAACTTTGCAAACACATACATTCTGTAATATTGTTGGTGAACTTGTGCAATATTCTCTCAATCGCAAAAAGGAACATTTCGATTGTTAAGAGAATTTCCAAGTATAGATCAATTGTGTTTCATAGGTTGTTAGAATATTACATTCGTGTATTATATTGGTTCCGCAACAACCTTGTATTTTATTTAACATTAATAGATAAAATACACTTTACATTATTGCATCATATTTACTTATTTGACTTGTCACCTTAATAAGTATACCTCTAGTTAACCTGGTACACTGTTCTTTCTAAACTGGTCACGTCCAGATTAAGTGAAAGTATTGCATAGTACACTCACCATTGACATAGAGGTGTCTTCAGCACTCATCTATTCGTAGTTGGGACTTACATTAGTTATCCCACCTCTTTATGGCTCTTGACACACTTGGAATTTTGGTAATTTGTTCGTGGTATATATTCCAGCAAAGGTGAACATATGTGGGTCATTTGGAATGACAAAAACTTGTATTTTGACTTAAAAAGTGTCAATATGGGTAAATGACCCATTTGATTGTGTTCATGAATTTAGATCAAATGGATGTTATAATTATGTTTGAAAATGTGTCAAATACTTGTTTGTAACTCAGAAATGTTAATTATGAAGTTTCGTTTTGAAGTTGGAAAGTTGTAGGTTTGATCGAGTGTTAAAATGAAATATGATTTTTCTGATCTGGGTGCCCACTGCGGCGCAATGAAGACTAATCCTCCCACTGCGCCGCAGTGAGGATCCTCAAAAATATTTAGTGTTTTGTTCCCACTGCGGCGCAGTGGGGAATGCAATCTCACACTGCGGCGTAGTGGGGTACTTTAAAAAAAAATTATTAATTCTTTTAAATCGGATTGTTTCGTTTCAGTATATTTATATAATGTTTCACATGTAAATGAATAAAAAAAAACATGTGAACAAATATATTATTTAAGAGTTGTCATGGTTTTAAAAAAAAATTGTTCTCAAAATAAGGGTCCCATATATATATATGTATATATATGGGATGGTTCTATAAGGCTATAGTTGTAAAACATTTATATACTAATTTTTTAACCCATATGATTCATGGGGCACCGAATTTATTCATTAAACATAAATACTATGTGAAAGGTTTACCTAGCTTAGGTGTCAGACAATCTTATATTCATTTTTCCTATCACAAATTGAGCAGCTTACATTACTGGGAAATGATAAAACTACAAGTCTTAGCCATTCACAACAATGTTTGTTTTATACAGTTTGTACATTGTACAGTGTTTGTTTTATACAGTTGTACACTAAATTTGTACATTGTTGTAGATGACTAATAATTATTGTAGATTTATCACTTCTGGTCATTGATTACTAGGTCACTATTAATTAAGGGAAGTGATATTCGTACCACAATTTTTGATAAATCTATCACATTTGTGCTTTAATAACTTGTACAGTGTAATTCATTTATCAAAATCGTTGGTACGAATATCATTTCTCATTAATTAAGGGGGGTTTTGTTTTGCTTTTGGGTGACTACGGCCGCAAGAAACATAAGGAAAAGAGAAGCAGCTTAATAATTAATAGCTGGTCAAATTAATTTGGTGGGAGTGTACGTAGGTTTCGTGAGGTAGCAGCAGCCGCATGAGACAAAACAAAGGCTTTCATTTGACTTTTGGTTTCGTTGGACAGCAGCAACAATTCGACTTCATCATATATTAGTTTTAAAGTATTCTCGTGCTTCTTCGCTAAATCAAACGGTTGGACACATTTTGCAGCTGTTTTCTCAATTTAATTATTGCTAGTTATATTAAATCGTGATAAACCCCCAACAATCTTAAAATAACTACATTTTTAGATATATTCCTTGAGAACGATCCTAATTTTACCTAGCTATTTGTTATACTATAAACGATCAGTGTAGTATAGAAGTTAACCTTATACTTATAAAGTTAAAACTTGTTTAAAACTAAATTAACAAATCTCGCTCATCAGTGTTACTACTCCTTCCTAAAGTTTTAATGTGTGCAATCTTCTGGGATTAAGGGCTATGTGTTTTTTGTGTTTTGCTTTACTTTACGCATGCTAACAGTTTTCAACAAGTTAATCTATATATATATTTAAAGTTGATCTTTGCTAAATCACTATTATCTTGATTTTCATAAATTATGTATTGTATTTCTACATTTACATTCATTAGCAAAAATTTCATTTTACTATTTTTGTTAAAACAGTACTTATTCTCAAGATCTTAAAAGACATAGCCTTGCAAATGAAGTTTGATCACTTAATTAATCTTTTTCCCCATACCCCAAAACATGAATACTTATACATATGCAACACAACACATATATTTATTTAGTATATCATAGCAAAAAACACACAAACTAACGTCACCAGGTAGTAAACCATACTTGTTAGCACAAATTACAACGTAACGAGTATTTATCCATAACATATGCCAATCCTTCTTGCAGCTACTTTCATCCCTACCATTTAGCGTTGGTGTTATACCTGAAATGGTGCAGATATGGAGCAAATCAAACTACATTACTAATGAAAGCTTTTCTTACATAATAAGTGAAACTAGAGAATACGGTACCTCAAGGTTTTTAAGGGAATCCCGAACATGCAACAACTCATGGACAACAGTGTTGATATTCATCCTTTGTGATGGGGAATCTATCGAGCATGATACTCCAATCCTTATTATTGAAGCCAAACATTGTTCTACTTTTTGTGCATTTGCTCTGGTTCTTTGCATGACAAGAAGATCATCATCAATAACATCGATTACTTGGTTCTGCAAGGCCACAGATGCAAACTTATGAAGATTAAGGTCATCTTTAAATATGTCATTTGTTGGCATCTTCCTAGTCATAACCTCCAGTAATAATATTCCAAAGCTGTAGACATCTCCACTACTTGTCATTTGACTCCCCAAACCATACTCTGTAATTTATAGTAACCAATGAGTTTATAAGAAGATAATATTGCAAGTTAAAAAACTAAGCTTTCAATAATGGATAAAGTTTACCAGGAGGTGTGTATCCAATCGTTCCTTTAACCCCGATTGTGTTAGTATGGTCTGAATTTGTTCCGAGGAATTTAGCCAAACCAAAATCTCCAAGATGGGCCACGAGATCATTATCCAATAGAATATTGCTAGGTTTCAAATCTCCATGAACAACGGTAGTTATACATTGGTTATGAAGATAATCAACTGCAGATGCAACCTCGATGAGAATATTAATCCTTTGAATAAGGTTTAGTCTAGATGTATTTGCATTTGAATACAACCAATCATGTAAACTCCCGTTGGACATGAACTCATAAACCAAAGCTTTGAAATCGTTGCCTTGAAAGTCGACGCTTGAACATGAAGTTATTATCTTCAGAAGATTCCTGTGTCGAATACTTCGCCATGCTTCACACTCAGCCATAAAACTTCTGTGAGCCCCTTGAATTTGAAGATGGAGAACTTTCACTGCAACAATATTGTCGTCATGATCTAGGGTTCCTTTATAAACGGAGCTTGAGCCACCTTGTCCAATCAAATTCGCCTCAGAGAAGCCATCAGTAGCTTTGAGGAGTTGACTGTACGAAACCTTTAGGAATCTCTCATTCATGGATGATTGAGAGGGTTGGCCATTCTTTTTCCTTTTACACCAAGCGCTGACAAAAGATAAAGCAAAAAGTATCGTACAGGCAACTGAAATGACGATAATGATCAATGTGAACCTTTTCTTATGTTTCTTTACCGCTTTGCAGTTGTGCAACCTAAGTTCAACTAAGCCACCACAAAGCCTATCATTTCCCACAATAGAGAATGCACTTGTGTTAGCAAACACTCCTTTCATTGGTACTTGACCCTGAAAGTCGTTAAAAGATAGGTTCAAATATTTAAAGGAGAAACGTTCTAAGAACTTAGGAATTTGCCCCGATAAGTTGTTGTGAGAAAGATCAAGTTCTTCCAGTCCTCTAATGGAACTTAGTGATTGTGGTACAATGCCTTCATATAAGTTGTTGTTGATGTATAAGTGGATTAGGCTAGTACAACCACCAAGGTTACTCGGAATGTAACCTGGTAGATGGTTATAAGACAAATCCAGTATATTCAAAGATTTGAGATCTTCAATCTCAGTTGGAATTGAACCAGATAGGCTATTATTTGAAAGAGATAAGATGAATAGAGAAGAAAGTTGAAAAAGTTGTTTAGGTATTTCGCCACTTAGTTTATTATTCGAAAGGTCCAACGCCTGGAGTTGAAAACAATTCCCCATACTTGGTGGGATATCCCCTTCCAATCTGTTGAAAGTTAAACTAATCACATTCAAATTTGTTAAGTTCCCTATCGTATCTGGAATTGGCCCTGAAAATTGATTTTTATTTAGATTAACTCTTTGTAACTTTTGAAGAATTCCAATGGTAGATGGGATTTTCCCCGTGAATTGGTTTTCTACTAAACCTAAATGGGTCACCCCAACTAGATTACCTATACTTGAGGGGAGACTACCATATAATTGATTTTCTCCTAAGTCTAGAAATTGGAGTTGATGAGAAAGATTACCTATTGATGTTGGGACCACTCCTTGGAAGTTGCAATTACTAATACTCAGTATCATTAATTTGCTGCACTTTCCCAAAGAATCAATAAAATTCATGTCATTTGGTTCTCCACCTCCATTGAAATTGTTATTGTTCAAATATATTTCAGCAATGTCTTTCATGTATGAAAATTCAATCGTCAACTTCCCACTAAAGTAGTTTGAAGCTATTTCAAGATTTTGTAATTTTGAACAATTAGATATTGATGAGGGAACAAGACCAGATAGTTGGTTATTCCGTAGTTGAAAAGCTTCAAGATTTGGGAGCAATGACCCAATTGTTGGAGGGAGACTACCCGTAAGCTGATTCTCAGACAAAGACAATCTAGTTAGGAGCGAGAGGTTATAGATGGAGTTGGGGATGGTTCCATATAAGTTACATCCACCGGCATAAAACCTCGTCAAGCTTTTCAAGCGACCTAAGGTGTCTGGAATAATCCCACCTAATTGATTTCCAACAACAGATAATAATTCCATTGATGTCACATTCCCCAAGAAAGGAGGGAATCCCCCGATTAAGTTATTGTTGTCAAATGCAAGAAAGGAAAGTTTGGAGAGGATACTTATCTCGAAAGGTATGCTTCCAACTAGATGATTGTTAGCAAGATGAAGAACTCTAAGGTTATAACAACCAGAAAAGTTAGTAGGGATGACTCCATTTAATTTGTTTCTATTCAAGTAAAGCATTTGTAGTCTCGAAAGATCACCAAGCTGATGAGGGATGCTTCCATGAAAGCTGTTGTTCTTAAGCGATAACACTCGAAGGAAGCTCAGGTTTCCTAGGTATGGAGACAATGAGCCATTTAGTTCTTCCGAATCTAGATGTATCACAGTCACTCTTCTATGTCGTTTCCCACATGTTACTCCACCCCAGTTACAGAAATGAGAAGAGGAGTTCCATGAGGCTAAAGCTCCATACGGATCATTTTTTTGGGTGACATATGATTTGAATGACAACAGCGCCATATGATCAATCTTATTTATGGAATTGGAAGCTGAGTCGATGCTGGTGAAAGTAATAATTATTATAAGACTAGAAAGAAGGAGAGAGATACGAGGGAGAGGTAAGGAGCAAATTAGTTTCGATAGCTTCATATTTGGAGCTAATACTTCTAAAAGGATAGTTGCTGGCTTTATATACCCTTTTTTTAATAAAAGAAATTTGTTAACAAGAAATAAAGAGGGCAGGTAATATAATTTAAAACGACTTGGGTGTGACAAACAAAACTGAAACTTTAAACCTACCTAAAAATAATATTTTAATGTAAGTTTGTCATGTATTTTTTTTCAAATTGGGACAACTAGAAACATAAGCATTGCTTTAGTGTTAAATCTCGCCACATTGGGGAGACTTTGATTACCACAATGGTAATGCTATTTATTTGAACAATACAATTTAAGGTAACAATCTGAAGATATTTGAATGACCAAAAATTTTTATGATCTTGTTTATGCATTAAGTATTTTGTATTATTAATCTATTCTTTTTTTACATTATTTAATTTCATATTTTTTCAATTATGACAACATGATGTTTTATATTTTTAGTAGACAATGATCGAGGCACAACCCATCTGGTAATTGTCTCGGGAGTGTGAAGAGGCATCTTTGATTTTTTTTTTATTTTTTTTAAACGTCGTGTTAGTTGGTTAGTGATTAGAACCCTGACAGAGACATCAAGCGGGCAGTATGCTAATGGTTGGAACCCAAAGGCACCTCTGGAGACCACTGGTGCGATAACACGGCCCGCACGTGTCTGAAATAGTAATTGCCCGCAATCATAAAAAATTGAGATTCGATCCTTGGTCTCAAAACCAACATCCTTTCTCTCAGAACCCCAAAGAAAGCTCCAGGTGATCTAAGACCAAGATTTTTACCTTATTCAATTCTACTATTGCTAAAATTTAGAATTTTTATAATATAAATGTTAAAAATTTCAGAAAACTATAAAAGACTACAATATACAATCCAGTGAAAGCCTTATTTTGTTAAATGAAATTTAAGCTATTCAATTCAGAAAAAAAAAACTCCTTTAAACTTTAGGCTGACAATGGCGACGATACTCAATCCAGCAATAGTCGGATCTGAGGGGATACGATGTAGACAACATTACCCCTACGCTAAGGTAGAGTGGATGCATGTAGAAGAACTTCCAGCCTAAGGATTGACCCCTTGTAAAAGTTTCTCAATGGTTTCTATTCGAGCTTAGATCTAGATCTCATATATAAAATGAAATTTTTCGGTCTAGACGCATATGTAGAGACACGTTTCCGTTGAAGAGAAATTAACTCACACGAAATAGGATAGGATTACCTTTAAACTTTAGGTCTGTCATTATGAATTACGTTAATAGAAAAAAAATTTATATGTTCAAGTCAAGCTCCATTATATATTATACTAGTGTTCAAGCCCATTCAATGGACGGGTAATCTCAAAATATATTAATCAAAACTAAAAAATTAGAATTCAAATATATAAATAGATATACCAAAATCAACTTGAAAATTTGTTAGCTGAGCCACTCCATCGGTCAAAATACTCTTAGAATTTTCCGTTTTTTTAAAGATGTAGACTATAAAGTCGAAAACAGAAAATTCAATTTTAGAGTTCGAAGAGTTTAAAAAAAAATAACAAATAAACAAACAAAAGCTGTTTTATTTGTAAAACAAATACTTTTAAAAGGAACAAAAATTCCATTCTTTATACCAAGAGAAATATATGAATCAAGTCAAACTCAAAGAATCGAATAAACATCTTTGCATACAGATTCAGAAAAGTTATTCAGGATAAAAAAGGAACCCAACCAAGGACATTCCAAACATTAAAAAAATGATTTTATCGGCTAATGCAAGAAAGATAGGGAAACAAATTGTTGATAAAAAAAAAGAGTCGAGCCAAAAACCTTGCAAAGCCATCTCCTGTTGTGTTAAATTTTAAACATAACGTGTATCAAAGGGTTTTATCAAATTGTATTATTTAAAATTGATATCATGCTTTTCATAAGATCCGAAGTATACCTGTCATACACAAACTAAAATGATTAATTGTTCCACTATGCTAAATAATCATACTAAAAATTTAACAACATCTCAATATGTAGCATTTTCCCCTGATAGAATAATAGCGGCTAAAAAATTACATCATTAATGAACTAGTTTCAAAACAGATTCAAAATAATCATAGTCGATATATTAAGATAATCATAATTTTACTCAAAGCAAAATTTGACTTTTTATCTAAAAGCTTATAGAAAGATATAATCGTAAATCCAAAGTATGCACCACTAATGAGCTATTTTCTAAACGATATCAAAATAATCAAAGTCAATATATCAGAGTAATCACAAACCTACTCATAGCAAATTTAGACTTTATATCTAAAAGGTTATAGAAAGATATAATCGTAAATTTTAAGAGTTAATATAGGTTACATATACAAAATTTAATATATAATATTTAGGTTAGTTAAGTCATATATCACAACTTGATTAATACGAAAACTAAAGAAGAAGCATACAAAAATTAACTCCAAATAAATATTGATTCCACTTTACCCTTTTATTTCAACTTTAGTTAAATAAAAAATTTACAGTTTCTTATATTATAAAAGTGTAATCTATTTAATTTGAAAAACACATACCAATTCATCAACAAAGATCATCTCAAACATTTTGATTTTCTTCAGGTTGTTCCAATCCGAAACAGTCCATACATGCACAACACGGAGTCGTAAATGATGGTTAAATGTCTTGGCTTAACATCTTCAAGATGAACCAAGGTGGTCATATTTTTTATTGTTGAAGTACAAGGAGCCAATGGAATGTCGACAACCACCATCTATCTCTATCAAAGGAAGGCTGTGTTGCCCTAATTCTTCCTCTATATAATGCAACACAGCCGCATTGTATCAAGTGTGTTAGTCACCTCAAAAGCGTGTGTCACTTGTAATTGTTTAAGTTTTTAGTGTGTCCAGACTTAGCAATTACCTCTGTTCTTTTGTATTCTTGTAAGTCAAGTGTGTAAGATCAACCATGTATTCATCGTTTAATCAATGATACATATGATTATCCTTGCATTGATGTACTACAATTGAACTTGATATTGTTCTTGTTATTTACTTGCTTATTTACTTTCTTGTCTAATTTAAATATAACATAAGTTGTGCATTAGTGGACCATCAAGTGGTATCAGAGCCACTGTTCATAAATCATTGGAACAAGATCTGTTTGCCTCCTTGTGTTTACATTTAAAACTTCTGTTCTTTAATTCTTCTTGAAACCTTCTCTTTCTAAAACAAGAACATATCTTCTGTTCCCAGCCTAGTGAACACACGTGACTTTGGCTATGTGTCGACACCTCCTAAGTTCAAGCCCAAAGATTTTGGGTCTTGGAAGGAGAGGATGCTTCTTCACATCTCTGGTGTGGAACCCTATTTAATGACCATATTAACTGAGGGTCCATACGTACCGATGTATGTCCAAAGGACTCCAGGAGCTACACCTGAAGCTCCCGAGATAGTCATTGACCTGGTTAAACCAGAGGTTCAATGGACAGATGAAGAAAGAAAGCTAGTAAATCTTGATGCTAGATTGAAAAACATGATTATCGTTACTCTTCCCACTGAAATCATGAAACTAGTCATCAAGTATCCCTCTTCAAAGGAAGTATGGGACAGATTTGTCAGCACCTATGAAGGATCTGCTGACCTCATCAAAATCAAGAAAATTGATTTGAAAAGAGCTTATGAAAACTTCTTCTCTCTTCTTGATGAAAGTCTTGAGAGCACCTATACTCGCTTTAAAGGGTTGCTCAATGATATGACAAATGTTGGCATTACTCATGATAACTTTGAAGTATGTCATAAATTCATCGACTCTCTTCCTCTTAAGTGGCAAAACTTAAGACAAACTCTTCGTAAAAAGAAGAAAATCCAAGATTTTGATCTTGAAGAACTTTTTGGCACTCTTCAATTTGAAGAAAGAGCATTGGCTCAAAATATTCGAGCCTCCGCTGATGCCAAAAGACATGGTGGCCCTTCTTCTTCTTCTTCTGTCAGCATCTCCTCTCATCCTATTTCTGACCCTATCGCTCTTGTTTCAACTGAGCCCATCGATTTCTATGATGGTGCTAGTGCTTCTAATCTTCCAGCACCCATTCAGACCCTCATTGATGAGCTGGATGATGAAGAAAAACAAGATTTGTTCAATGACTTCATGGTGGAACAATCGCAAAACGGTTGCTCCCCTCAAACCTCCTGTTGATAAATCATAAGAAGAGTGCTGGAGGTGTGGCAGAAAAGGCCGCTACCAGAAGGAGTGCAGAGTCTCTATTCCCAATCCTGCTGCTCCCAAAACTAATCCTTCCAAATCTGCTGATGAATATAGCAACAAATACTATCAACTGAAGGCTAAGGTGGCTGAAACAGAGGATGCCAAAGTTCCAGCAAAAGGTCTAATTGCTGAAGAACATGATTGGGCTGACTCAGATGATTCTGATGATGACGATTATGTTGATGCCATGTGCCTCATGGCACTTGCTGACAGTGATGCTCTGACAAAGGATCAAGTCTCCTCTAGTCAGTGGGTGAACGTCACTGTTAAAAAGGTACACTCTCTTCTTTCTTCCTCTTATAATCATGACAAGACCAAAATTATTGAGTCCTTGTCTTGTGATCTTCAGTTCGTAGAAAGTCTACGTGCTGAACTTCAATCTAAACTTAACTCTGCTGGAGTAGAGTTAAGTGAAAAATCTGAAAAACTTGTGAAATTGAAAAATGTTCATGTTGAACTTCAATCTCATGAGTTGATGACTCAGAAACTCCAGCTTGAGAATGAAACTCTCAAGGCTGAAGTTTCTAATCTAATGAAGATTGTGACCTCCTGGTCAAAGGCTTCCAAATTTCATCATCAATGCTTGAGCGGGCAAGTCCCTGCTCAAGTACAAGCAGTGATTGGTGGCAATTTTGATGCTGCTGCCTTTATCGCTGACTCTTTTAATGATGATGTAAAGCCTGAAATCTCTATTCCTCCACCCTTCTCTCAAGAAGAGATGAAAAAGTGGTATTTTGTCAAGGGACAAAATGACTACCATGCTAAGATGGATTCTAAGGCTACAGCATCCACCAGTGTGCCCTCTTCCTCAAATGTTAAAAGTACCAGTTCCTCAACCAGTACTTTTGACATGTTCTCCCATCTTCCCATTGTTGGCATGATGCTACATGAAGGGAGAATACAACATTCTCCTCCCAGAACCTTTAAAGGGGATATCTCAAGTGATGGGTATGTACCCATTGCTCCTCAGCGTTTATCTACAAAAGGTGCTGAGCTCTTTAAAAGAAACACTATTGCTGCTCCCTATGACTATGGTACTCCTCAGCGGGTCAATCATGTCGTTCAGCAACACTCTAGTGCTCAATCTTCCTCTCAGCTGGAACCTACCCATGCAAATTCAATATCTGATCATCTAATGAACAGAAGGGTTAGGTTCGCTGATGCAAGACACCAGCAAGTACTTCCCACAAAGGTTGTACATGCTAATGCTCAAACTAATACAACATCTCAATCTATGCCTTCAAAATCAAATCTAAGGCATGTTACTACTAAAAGAGGAAGACTGTCTTCTCAAAATAGATCTACCACTCCTCAGCGAGGACACTTTCCTCATCAGCAGGTAAGGCCTATAACTCCTCAGCAAGGACATTTGCCACATCAGCAAATGAGACCTACTACTCCACAAAGAGGACAAGTGCCCTCTCAGCACAGTCAATCCTCAGTGTCCAACAGGGAGTACCTACCTCATAGGCAAATGAGGTCAGTCACTCCAAAACGTCAAGTCAGATCCACAACTCCTAACCATGTGAATCTGTCTCAGCAGGGTTCCTCTTCTTCCTATCCTGCTGGAAAGCAATCATGGACCATGATTAGAGGACATCAAAATCCTCAAAATCATCATGGTGAATCCATCCTTGGTCATGTTCCTCAATTGCCCACTCTTAAACTTAGATAAAGGAATAAGTCCAAGTCTAAGCAAAAGAGCAAGGCTTCCTCTTCCTCTACTCCTCAAATAAATGAACTTAGTTAGCGAGTAAATGATCTTTCCTCTCAGCTGAGGGACTTTCTCATTCAGAATCATGGCAACCCCTCTGACAAAAAATGCTATCTTTGTAGCAGCAGAGGACATATTGCCTCTGAATGTGTTTTATTCAGCCCAAGAGATGCTCCAGCGGTTGTATTTCAACCAGACATCTCTGCAGCTACTGAAACATCTTCTTCCTCTACACGGATCAGTGAGAACCTCTCTACTGAGCCTGTTATCAATGACACCTCCTATGTCACAAATGCAAGCATTGCTGAATACATTGCAGCTCAGCGCATTGAAATTCCCCATTCTCAGAGGGTCATTTCAAACGCTTGGGGACAACCTTCAATGCTGGTTCAGTATAGCGTTCCTGATGTAGTGAGCAGCTATACATACCTTCGCAGTAATGAAGTTAGCATATTGCCTTCCAATGAAGATAACACTACTATCTCTGTAGGAAATCACACTACTCTTGATGAGGCTTTCTCTGAAGAGCAAATACCCTCCCCTGAAGTTCCTTTAGTTAATCCTGCTGACATAGCAATGGATGAACAAAGTGAACCCTAAATCCTTTCTTTTCATCCATGCAGGTCTCGCTAGGAAAAGAAGTGTGGTATTTGTACAACGGTTGTTCAAAACACATGACTGGCTCGAAGTCCCTGCTAGATAACTATACAGAGGCACCTGGTCCTACAGTGGTGTTTGGTGATAACTCCACTGGACAGACTGAAGGGTGTGGTCTTCTTTCTAATGGCCTCATAAAATTCTCAAAAGTTGCTTATGTAAATGGATTAAAGCATAATCTCATCAGCATAAGTCAACTATGTGATGCTGACTACAAGGTAATCCTTGATAAACATCAAGGCACTGTAGTAAACATCAACAAGGAAGTCGTCTTGGTTGCACCAAGAAAAAGAGATGTATATCTTGTAGACTTTACTCCTATCAAGACTGATAGTGAGACTTGTTTCTTTGCTAAGTCAGCATCCGAGTTAAATTGGCTATGGCACAAGCGTATGTCGCATGTGAACTTCAAAACCATACACTCACTGGCCAAAAAGAACCTTGTTCGTGGCCTTCCTCCTCTCTCTTTTGAAAAAGATAGGCTTTGTGGTGCTTGTGAAAAAGGCAAATGCCATAGAGCTTCTTTTAAAACTAAACAAGCCAACTCTGTTAAGGGTTGCTTTCACCTTCTTCACATGGACCTTTTTGGACCACTAAATGTCGAAAATCTAAAGGGTAGCCGATACACTTTAGTAATTGTGGATGAATATTCACGATACACTTGGACAATTTTTTCTTCATTCTAAGAGTGATGCTGCTGATGAAATTATCAAATTCATTACGAAAATTGAAAATCTCAACAGCATAAGGGTCAAAGAACTCAGAAGTGATCATGGCACTGAGTTTAGAAACCATACTCTTGAAACTTTTTGTGCTGATCAAGGGATCTCACAAAACTTCTCATCTACTAGAACTCCTGAACAAAATGGTGTTGCTAAAAGGAGAAATAGAACTCTTATTGAGGCAGCACGCACTATGCTCAGTGAGTCCTCTCTTCCCAGTAGGTTTTGGGCTGAAGCAGTCAACACTGCTTGTCACACTCAAAATCGATGTCTCATTGTTAAAAGACATGACAAAACAGCATATGAAGTTTTAAGAGGAAAGAAACCTCAAATCAAATACTTCCATGTATTTGGCTGTCCTGTCTTTATCCTTAATAATAAGGATCATTGAGGCAAATTTGATCCTAAAGCTGATGATGGTTACTTTGTTGGATACTCTTCCATTAGCAAAGCTTTTAGAGTATTCAATACTCGACTTCAAAAAGTGGATGAATCCATTCATGTCACTTTTGATGAAAGCTCATCTGCTCTAGATATCCAGCCATCTTCTACTGAAAAGATCTTCAATGAGTTCACTAATCCTCCTACGGAGGATGCTGACTCATTTGTTGATACTTCTTGCTCATCTCCTCTTGATCAGCAACTCACTGAGGACAGTTTAGCAGATCCTGAGCTGGAGCAAGTTGCTGCTCATATCTATACGATTGAGCCAGTTGAGCCTATCTTAAGGTCAATCCATGCTGCATCAGCCAAACCTAGATGACTGGCTGATGGTGTGCAAGTTGATGACTCTGCTGATGATGAGTTTCATGATGCTTCAGCTAACACTGAAGACATGGAGTCTGCTAACGACCCCATCTTTGATAACTCAAATCAGTCAAATGGCTCCACTGATCAAACTCCTTTTGATCCTTCAATTACCATTGATTTTTCCTCTTATTCTTCTCCTGCTGATCCCATACAAATGTCTTTCGTTGCCACTCTAGGTTCATCAAGTGTCCCTTCACTTAAATGGACTTCAAGTCATCCTGCTCACCAAATTATTGGTGATCCTCAGCAGGGCATTGTGACTAGATCAGCGACTAAAAACACATGTCTATATGTTAATTTCTTATCAATGATTACACCCAAGAATATTGGAGAGGCCATGGTTGACCCATCGTGGGTTGCAGCCATGCAAGAAGAACTAACACAATTCCAAAGACAGCATGTCTGGTTCTTAGTTCCTCTTCCTCCTGGCAAAGAACCCATTGGAACTAAATGGGTTTATAGGAATAAAATGGATGAAGATGGTGTTGTTATACGCAACAAGGCTAGGTTAGTAGCTCAACGTTACCTTCAAGAAGAAGGTGTCGACTATGACGAAACCTTTGCTCCAGTGGCTAGACTTGAAGCAATACGCTTATTCCTGGCACATGCCGCTTATCGAAACTTCACTGTCTATCAAATGGATGTCAAGAGTGTGTTCCTAAATGGAAAACTCGAAGAAGAAGTTTATGTGGAGCAGCCACCTGGTTTTGAAGATCTAACCAAGCCAAACCACGTCTATCGACTTTATAAAGCATTATATGGTCTTAAACAAGCTCCCAGAGCTTGGTATGACACTCTTTCCAAATTTCTTCTTTCTCATGAGTTTCAGCGAGGATCTATAGACAGCACCCTTTTTTATCTATAGAAAGGGTGCTCATGTTCTCTATGTACAAATATATGTCGATGACATCATATTTGGTTCCTCCAGCAAGAAACTTTGCAATAAGTTTAGTTCACTAATGTCTTCTCACTTTGAAATGAGTATGATGGGTGAGCTAACCTTCTTCCTTGGTCTACAAATTCGTCAGCTTACTGATGGCATCTTTATAAACCAAGAAAAATATATACGAGACATGCTGGCCAAATTTGATATGTCTAATATCACCACAAAGCCTACACCCATGTCTCCTCCAAACAATCTCCATGCTGATCTTGATGGTAAGCATGTGAACCCCATCTTCTATAGTGGGATGATTGGCTCGCTGATGTATCGAACAACGAGTCGTCCTGACATTATGTTTGCTACTTGCCTTTGTGCAAGGTATCAAGCATCACCCAGGGAGTCTCACCTTCTCGCTGTCAAGAATATCTTCAAATATCTCAAAGGGACTTCCTCTCTAGGTCTTTGGTATCCCAAGGATTGTAACTTTGATTTAGTTGCATACTCTGATTCTGACTATGCTGGCTGCATGTTAGATAGAAAAGGTACCAGTGGTGGATGTCAACTGTTGGGGGGAAGGCTGACTAGTTGGTCTAGTAAGAAACAGTATACAGTTTCCATCTCCACTGCTGAAGCAGAGTATGTGTCAGCAGTAAGTTGTTGTGCACAAGTCCTTTGGATGAAAAACCAACTTGCTGACTATGACCTAAATTTTTCAAAGATCCCCATCATGTGTGATAACACTAGTGCTATAGCTATCACACATAATCCTGTTAGCATTGCAAAACTAAGAATATTGACATTAGGTATCACTTCATTCGTGATCATGTCATGAAGGGGGATGTTGAAATTTACTTCATTCCCACTGATGACCAACTTGCTGACATCTTCACTAAACCTTTAGATGAAAAAAGATTCAAGGATCTCGTCAGCAGGTTGGGAATGTTAAATGGTGATTCTACAAGTTCAGCAACATGATCACTCATGTTTTGCTGCCCATATTCCTCTTATGAAAATGAGCTTCGACTTTTTAAGTCAAAGTCATCAGCGAGCTCTTCCTTTTTTACTCGCTGATCCCTGTTGATTTGGGAAAAAGCAAAATAAAGGCAATGGAAAGCCAAAAGTTTCCATCCAGTCCACAGCAAACGGCTGTGGTAACGACACATAGAATCCGCTGATCCCTGATGCTTTGGGAAAAAGCATAACAAAAGTAATAGGGTGCTGAAAGTTCCTATCTAGTCCAGCAGCAAACGGCTTCTGGTAAAGACATCTAAAATCCGTTGATCCCTGATGCTTTGGGAAAAAGCATACCAAAAGTAATAGGGTGCTGAAAGTCCCTATCTAGTCCAACAGCAAACGGTTGCTGGTAAAGACTTCTAAAATCCGTTGATGGCTGACAATTTGCCAAAAATTGTTTAATACTTATCAGCATCCACTCTTTCTGTCTTTGTGGTGCTGATTAAAACTTGGTAACCATTATTTGTTTAAAATTATATAAACTCTTCAGTGGATACCTCAATTTATCTGAGTGTATTCCACTACGTATTTTTGTTAATATTTTATTATATATATCTCAAACGGTTACCTCGATTTTCTCCCAAATGGGCAACTTGTACACTGTACGCGCCGTATGAACTCGAGTACAGTTGAAATCATGGTCCATATAGTCACATAATACTTCTCTCATACTTATATATAAATAGTGTCTCACAATTTAATATAATTTTTTCTTTGCCACGTATGAAAGAGAGTACACATGACGACTCACTTTTTGCAGTCATGGGACCCATATGCATGCCATATATATGCAAACCTCTTCCTCTTCAACTTCTTTTACGTTCATTTCTTTCTCTCTAAACTCCCAAAATCTCTCATATTCTCTCAAATCTTTCATATTCCCTTAAAAACATTCATCTTTCTAATCTTCTTTTATTTTCACTCTCATCTAAAATGGCTTCTTTATCTGCTCCAGAACAACAAAATCTTTCTTATCTCAACTCTAAGGTATATGATAATGAAGGCATTAATCCTTCTAATCAAGTATCTTTCCAAGCTTCAAAATTGGTCATCAAGGCCAACAACTATCTGGGATCTGAAGAGATCCCATCTAAAATTAAAGGATACTTCTCTATGTTAGATTTCATCATGGGATATCCTGCCAGAAAGGCTATTTATTCTGATCCCAAGGAAATGTGTGTCCACCTCTTGAGGAAGTTTTGGTGGACATGTGATTATAAGGTTGCCAGTAGCACCATCACTGGAACTGTACTTAAAGGCGAACACACTATCTCCATCTCTGTAGACTCCTTGAGAGATGCTCTTCGTCTTCCTAAACAATCAGAAGAGCATCCATATGTAGAGTTGGTCCCCATTGGAGTATGGAAGGAATGGTTGTTAACCATTGGGTATGGGACCAACATGGAACCAGCACAACCTGTGCACAACAACCCTCAGAAGAAATATCTGCCAGGAGTATGGAGGCTGTTGTTCACCCATGTAATCCAGTGTCTGGGTGGCAACAATGGCTCTTTTGATCAAGCCACTGCTGCACAAATGCAGATGATATATGCGCTGGCAAATGGTCGCAACATTGACTTTGCCAGCGTAATTTTTGAAGAACTGAAGGGGAAGGTCACAATAAAGAACAGATCAAGCTCGGTGCCCTTTACACGCTTTCTCTCAATGATTTTTAAAAAGGAGCTGAAGGAAAAATATCTCCCTGAAGGGGCTCAATTCATTCTCTCCCCAAGGGTTGCAAGCTCTGTTTATAAGATCCCTGCTTGCGACCCTGAGCAGTTCGATTCAAAGTATGTTGTGCTCACTCCAGCGATGAAACAAGTACTTTATTTTGTATATCCTGAAATCTATAGACCTAACCCTGCTGGAGCTGGTATGCTGATAATCCCCCAGCAACCTCCAAAGCACCCAAGAAAACCAAAACACTTGCATCTTCTTCCACTTCACCTCCTGCTGCTGTCCCAAAACAGCAGCAGCGAGTACCAAAGGGCAAAACTACTAAGCTTAAGAAGTCCTCACTGCCCACGGACAATAGAGACCCAGGCAGCCCATCAGCAGCCTCAAAAAAGGCTGCTGACAACAAAAAGGGTAACCGCAAGCAGCCACCTCAAACTTCTGTAGGCGAGGTTGGTGAAGATCAAGGGCCACCCCAGCCCATTAGAGTTGAGTCCACCGAACAAATTATTCCCTGTTCTTCTTCTCAACCCTCTAAGTCGTTGTCTGCAGCCATATCACAGGTGATGCTAGAGACAACAAAGTCTACGGGCGACGATGCTTCGGTGATACAACACATTGAAGCTGAGGCACCCGGTTCCCCTACCCCTCTAAATTTCTCTTTGGATGAAAGGATGGAGGTTGAGGTTGGAAATGTAGAGGATGAAGGAAATGTTGTTGAAGAAGATGATGATGATGAGGAAAGTGATCTTGAGTTGGGAGAGTTTATTGCTGATGAATTCCAGCTGGATTCCTCCAACCAGGCTGATGAAATGGAGGCAAGTGATATGGAGGTTGATGAAGAGGAGGCTGCTGCTGATGAAAATGCAGCAGCCATCAATGAAAATGTTGAAGCTGCTGCTACTGATGAAATTGCAGCAGCCGTCAATGAAAATGTTGAAGAAGCTGCTGCTGATGACAATGCAACAGCTAATCCTGAAGAAACTGAGGTGCTGACTCTTTCTGCCAAACCTGTCGATTCTCAAACTGTCAAAGAGTTGGATATCTCTTCTGACAGGCTGGCCAGAGTGGAACACCAATTAAATGATCTCACCAAGGCTGCCACACTCGCTGTTCAACTTAAAAATCATGAAGATGACAGATTGGTGAAGATCTTGGAGAGCTGGTACAACAAGCAGAACGAAAACACTGCCAGCATCGAGACTCTTAAAGAAAAATCTGTTTCTATGGCTGCTGATCAAGAAAAGCTGCGCACTTATACAAATGCTAGCAAAAGGGATCAGCAGGCCATTCGAGGGTTCTCATGATCGCAATGCAAAATTGGAACTGCTGTAAGGTTCTCAGCAAGGAAAGCATCTAGCAGCAGTGAATCTGCTGCTGCTGAAGCAAAAAGGGTTGCTGACCTGGTTTCTCCTCTTAACACCCAGGTTGAAAACAATACCAAGGCTATCAATGCCTTGGAAACCACAGTGGCCAATCTTCCTCCTCCTCAAGTGTCATTTACTGAGAAAGATCGTAAGTGCCAACAAAAGTTGGAGCAAGAAGTTGGGGACATTAAGCAGATGTTGTCCCAACTTTTTCAGCAGCAGGCAGCCCCAGCAGCAACAGTGGAGGTTGTTATTAATAATACAACCTCCAAGGGGGAGAAAGTAGATGCTGAAATAATAAACCTTGTCACTGAGGCGGTAAACAAAGTGGTTGATGATATCTACAAGTCCTCTGCTGACCTGGTTCATGAAGAAAAAGATGATACTGCTGCAGTCACCGAAACTGAAAATGAAGACTTACAAATGGTGGCTGTAGTAAATGCTGATGAAGCTCCCCTTGCTGGTGCTGAAGGGGAGATCACTAATGCTCCCCCAGCTGGCGTTGAGGGGGAGACAGTTGAAGAAGCAAGTGCTGAGGGGGAGCAACAATTGATAGTTGCTGAAGCTCCTCGAGATGAAGAAGAAGAGGAAATGAGTCCTCGTACAGTCAGAGCAACTTGGGAAGCTGGATTTGCTCAAGAAATGGCTAGGGACAGATCCAAGGAAGTACTCAATATTTTCCATCCTCGCTTCCTTGGAAATGCTGAAGTCTCTAAGATAACAGCAGCACAAAGAAAGCAGCTGACTGATATTGGCTTTTTCAAGAGACCCTCGCCTCTGGCTGCTCAAAATGTATCCATCACATCCCCAGCAGGTAATCAATTCCAAGTCAGCGACATCTTATCAATTATTGCTGAGGGAAAAACTCAAGAACAGGCCCTGGAGGAGCTTGATAGGCTGAAAGCAAACAAAGAAAATGAAAAGAAAAATCTTGAATATATCAAACAGCTGGCCCTCTTGGAGAAAGATGAGATGGATGGAGAGCAAAGAATGTTGCTGACCACTGGTGTGCCTGAAGCTCTCCACAGGCAAAAGCAAGCTGATGTAGAGGAGCTACTAAAGGAAAAGAGAGAAACATTTGAAGTGGAGAAGGCCAAGTGGTTGAAGATCATGAAAGATAGGAAGAGGCCTGAGAGAATAACAACAGTTGAAGTTCATAAAGCTGCCATGGGAACTAAAACCAATCTGAAGTTCCTAAGGGAAGGACACAACGCCCCAACCAAAATTGAAGATGTAAAGCTGACTAACTTGGGGGCTTCAGAGTGGTATGAAATTTATATAATCATCAAAGATAAAAAGGTTGCCAGCTATGAACAACTTCAGCGGATGCTGAGGAACTACTTTGAAAAGGCACTGAAGTTTGAAACTAAGTTCAAGGCAGACCTCCCCATGCTGAGGGCAGTCTTTGGATCTCCAGCAGTTGTTTCCTCTTCAGCAGACAAGCGTGTCCTGAAAAGAAAGCGAGCCATGCAATCCTTGCCTACTGACCTCCCTCCCATCTCTAGTGATGTTGGACTGAATTTGAGACTTCCTCCCAGGTGTTCTTTTGAAGAAGGAAGAATACTTGAGAACCCTAGAGGCATATTCTTCCAAAATTTTAAAAACGATCAACTCTTTTTTAGAATGGCTGAAATTAAACAAGCATCCACTGGTTTCCGAATCAGCATCAGAAGAAGATTTGCAAAGATGATTAGTGCCAGATCAGTAATCAGCAAGATTGATGAAGAATTGATGAAGCCAGCAAGAAGAGAAGATCCAGTGATGAGAATTGCCAAGCAGGAAGACGCTTGGGAGATAGAAGCTGCTAATCTTTAGATGTCTAAATTTGTAAAAGCTTTGTGCTTCTGCTTGTAATTCTATTTAATGATATAAAAGACATCTTTCCTTCATCTTACATTCCTCTTACTTTCTCAGCAAGTCTCTTCAGCGAATAGGGGGGATTGTTGAGACCAGGATTCGCTGACAAGACTTACACGCTGACATGTATAGTCAGCAAGTCTTCAGTGAGTCCAGTGACTCTCTTCAGCGGGTTGCATGCTGACCAAATGTTTATCATGGCGGGAAGTATTCAAACCATATGAAGACAAGAGTCACATGATGGTTCTTCCAACTGTAACATACCCTAATTGGAAAAGGTACTTGTTGGGACCAAAACTTGGGTCTTCTCTTTCATACCCATTTTGGTAAAGAAGACAAAGGCTCTTGCTTGGAAGTACAAAGAGCCAATGGAATGTCGACAACCACCATCTATCTCTATCAAAGGAACTCAAAAATTTCTCGACTTTTTCTTCCTCAGAGTAGGTGACGTCAAATGCTTGCAATTTTGATAACAAATGATAATACCTTGTAATTAGTTGATGTAAGTTTTCACTTCTTAACCCATTGAATACATTATACTGAATCTTTAGAAAGTCTCTACTGAATCTTTACAATAATTTTTTAATGCTAACCAAAGTTCTTTTGATGTATTGAATCCGTTAAATAAATGTAATATTTCTTGTGGCAATGACATTGTTAAACATGATAGTGTCTTTTTCTCTGCCTCATACAATTTTTTATTAGATTCAATCATATCTTGGTAAACATATACTTTGTTAACACAATTGTCCTCATATGTTGGGGCACTATATCATTCAGTCAAACAAGTCCACATTCTGATATCCGTGAATTGCATAAAGGATTCGAAAAAAGTATTGGTCAATGATCATTAGTTTGGGTGGTGAATTACACTTACCAGTCTCCTGGTCCATTAGTATCAATTTTAAGATAATTTGTTTTCATTTTGTATGTAGTTTAATATATAAACACGCAAGTACACAAGAACACTTAAATGAAATGAGCAAAAGTGTAAGAAACACGCAAAACTTAAGAACTCTCAAATCACAAGAACTCTCAAACAGAATATGCAAACCAAGAACGCGCAAACTGTTTGAGAAACATGCAAATCTCAGGTGTACTGAAACACCTAAAAGTACAGTACCAGAACGCGCAAATGGTACAGTACCAAGAACACGGAAAACACGATATATACTTTTTTTTCAATTCTTTCTTAGATCTAGAACCCGATTTTGTTACTTGATCAATGAAACCTTGAGAAAATAGTATCTAGGATTGAGATATGTCTTATTTTGGTGTCAAGTTTGAACCTTTAATTCAAACGAACCCCAAAACAATCCCACCTAAGAACATGCAAAAAGCGGGATACCCGAAACCGTAATCAATCTCGAACTAAAGTATAAAAACCCTATGGGTCTGATACCATTTGTAATTCCCTCGGGTCTTATTCTCCTATCGAACCGAGATTGACTTAAGGATATGTCGAGGTGAGGAATTCCTCGAGATAACCCACTGTTTTTTATATCTACCTTTTATGATATATATATATATATATCTTTTGCGTGAATATAAACACCCGTATTTGGTTGATATAGTTAGGCGGCTCTTTGGATAAACTTTACTAACCAACATTGTAATCTAAGTCTACAAGCTAACCATATCGGGTGTGTGTTTGCGGTTCGTGCATGAGTCGAGTACTACCCACAAGATGAAACCTTGCGTGTTCTTGGTTTTCTCTCTTTAGGTTTTGCTCGTTTCCTTCTCTACACTCTTGTTGGAACACACATACACACACCCACTATTAATAGGCAAGGACCAAGAACTCTCAAATCCAATGGATTTTAGTGTTCTCTTGTCAAACCCATTAGGGTTTTGGCCTTTTTGAGAGGTCTTGTGTACAAGCATGGTTTTTCTTGTTTACACAGAAACTCTCAAACCATTTGAGAGTTCTTAAGAACAAGCAAACTTTTCCTTGTTCCTCAGAATCTCTCAAACGACACTTAGGAATATTTGAGTTAATGTTTCTCCTGCTGTCAATACGCAGAAATAACATTAACTCAGCCAATGTTTCTATTGCTGTAAATACGTAGATACAACGTTATGCAGAAACAACATTAACTTAACTTCCTTTTGGAAGTACATTAAGTTAATAGTTCAACTGTTGTTAAACGAATAAATACTATTAACTTAATTACTTTTTACATTCATGTTAAGTACCTGCAAAACATAAATAATAAACAAACATATAAATATAAAAGGATCCCAATATAATCAAAAATATATGTCAGGGTAATATTATTGACAAACAGTAATTACAAGATAAATTACAAGACTTGAATATGTATAAATATACATCACACATCTAGAATGCTCTTGTTATCGAGAAACATGCCCCAACATGATTTAAATTAAAGTTTTATATAAAAATAAGAAGAATTATTATTTTTATGAATCCAACTATCATAATAGATACAAATAAGATGAGATGCGTTAGTTGTAGTTAGTCATCAAAAGAATGTATTTTAGCTTCCCATAAAACACACTGTTTTGTAAAGGAGACGAAGTGGTTTTGTTCTATATGACTTTTAGAAAGACAAAACAAATATTGGTATAATTAATATTGATAATTAATATGTTAAAAGCCATCTATAATTCGGGCTTAAATGTCAATGGTTGTCAAGTGAAGATTAATGGTTTAAAAGCCATCTACAATTCGAGCTTGAATGTCAAAGGTTGTGAAGTGGAAAGTTTCAAACTAATCAATTATGGTAATGTTTGATAAGTGTACCCAAGTGCATATTAAATTAGATTTGTAATTAATATTGTTTGACATGTCTAGAAACTAATATAAATATCATATTGAATTGTCTGAAAGCTCAAAGGGTTTAAATAAATTTAAAGAATAAAATATTTAAAGGATAAGTACAGTTTCAGAGTAGCATTGTACTAAATTTTTCAATATGATATAAATATGATTAAGCGTAATTGAAGCACACGTGATAATAAACTAGAGGTTTATGAATTCAGATTATATGATTGTTTTGTATGACTGAATGAACAATCCCTAGTTAATGATTGATGCGAGATGTATAAAAGAGTAAAGAGATACTTCAAATGTAGGTCATTTGCTATATGAAAAAGTATATGCCAAGTACAATAAGAATTAAATTCTATTTTTGGAATAAATGCAAAGGAGATGTAAGTACTGTAACATTCCCAATTTTTATTTTGTTAACTTTGACCGTTAGTCAATGTTGATCTGTGAAGTGGTGTCAAATTTTTTTGTGGATAGTTGAAGTGTTGACCACTATGTATGTTTTATGTGGATATTATGTGGTAATTAACCAGTTGAATAATAATATAATATATGCCATTTATATGGACCTGTTCGGGTATGTGGTCCCATTTAGTGTTATTAAAAGTGTCGATAATGTTTACTATTAATGCTTATTAACAAGGTATATATTCCCTATAGTGTCTAATACTAATATGCTAGATGTTTTAAATAAAATAATTTGAGTTGGTCATTATGTAAATAAAGTATAAGAGTGTTAGATGTCGGTTTGACGAAACTCTTTGGACTATGATTAGGAACTAACCGAACCATGATTAATATGTAGATTAATGTTTTAAAGCCATCTCCAATTCGGGCTTGAATGTCAGAGGTTGTGAAGTGAATGTTTTCAAGCCAATCAATTATGGTAATGTTTGATAGATGTACCCAAGTGGCCAAGTGCATATTAAATTAGATTTGTAATTAATATTGTTTGACATATCTAGAAGCTAATATGAATATCATATTGAACTGTCTGAAGGCTCAAACGAGTTTAAATATATTTAAAGGATAAATATATTTGATGTAGAATTACAGTTTCAGAGTAGCAATGTACTAAATTTTCCAATGTGATATAAATATGATTAAGCACAAATTAAGCACACGGTTTATGAATTCAGATTATATGATTGTTTTGCATGATAGAATGAACTATCCCTTGTTAATGATTGATGCGAGATGTATAAAAGAGTAAAGAGATACTTCAAATGTTGTTCCTTTGCTCTATAAAAAAAAATATACGCAAAGTACAATAAGGATTAAGTTCTCTTTCTGGAACAAATGCAAAGGAGATGTAAATACTGTAACATCCCAAAGTTTTATTCTGTAAACTTTGACCGTTAGTCAATGTTGATATGTTAAGTGGCGACAAATATTTATGTTGATAGTTTAAGTGTTGAGCATTATGTATGTTTTATGTGGATATTATGTGATAGATAACTAGTAGAATAATAATATAATGTATGCCATTCATATAGACCAATTCGGGTATGTGTTCCAATATAATGTTATTGCAAGTGTCGATAAATGTTTACCATTAATGCTTGTTAACATGGTATATATTCCCTATAGTGTCTAATACTAATTTGCTAGATGTTTTAAATAAAATAATTTGAGTTGGTCATTTGGTAAATAAACTATAAGGGTGTTAAATGTTGGTTTGATGAAACTCTTTGGACCGTGATTAGGAACTAATCAAACCATGATTAATATAAAGATTAATGTTTTAAAAACCATCTAAAATTCGAGCTTGAATGTTAAAAGGTATGAAGTGAAATTTTTCAAGCCAAACAATTATGGTAATGTTTGATAGTTGTACCCATGTGGCTAAGTGCATATTAAATTAGATTTGTAAGTAATATTTTTTTACATATCTAGAAGCTAATATAAATATTATATTGAATTGTTTGAAGGCTCAAAAGAGTGTATATATATTTAAAGGATATATGTATTTGAAGGAGAATTACAATTTCAGAGTAGCAATGTACTAAATTTTCCAATGTGATATAATTATGATTAAGCGCAATTGCAGCACACGTGATCATAAACTAGAGGTTTATGAATTCAGATTATATGATTGTTTTGCATGATGGAATGAACTATCCATAGTTAATGATTGATGTGAGATGTATAAAAGAGTAAAGAGATACTTCAAATGTAGGTCATTTGCTATATGAAATAGTATATGCCAAGTACAATAAGGATTAAATTATATTTTTGGAATAAATGCAAAGGAGATGTAAGTACTATAACATCCCCAATGTTTATCTGTTAACTTTGACCGTTAGTCAATGTTGATCTATGAAGTGGCGTCAAGTATTTTTGTGGATAGTTTTATGTGGATATTATGTGGTAGATAACTAGTAGAATAATAAAAATAATATATGCCATTTATATGGACCGGTTCGGGCATGTGTTCCCATTTAGTGTTATTGAAAGTGTCGATAAATATTTACCATTAATGTTGTAACACCCGTCATTTAAAAACAAGGATTTCCAAAAAAATTTCACCTAACGGTGTCAAAGAAAGCGGAACAAACATCTAAAAGTCCAAAATAATAAAATTCAGTTTGGTTTATTCGTTAAATGTTGTTACTTGTCATATCATTAAAATAAGTCTAAATGGAAATCCATCGGTTGCCCAACATTAAACAACCAATCACAATATCAATTCAAGGCATAAACATCTTAACATAAAGCAAATGTATAAGGCGAGCTGCCACTATGGGTAAACTATAGCCAGCTTAAAGATCATCTACCCATGCCTCACATCTTCTCACATCTACCGGCTCACTATTGTTGGACCTGAGGGCACAACACATTTTAAAAAAGCAAGGGTTAGCTAACGAATTAGCTAAGTAAGATAACACATAGTTTATAAATCGTTTGTCCATTTAAAACATTATATAAAAGTCATATTAAGTCGTTAAGGCACATATCATCAAACATATCATCCCACACACATATCATAGCATCAACATCTTTCATATTAGGATGGGTCATCCTAAATTTGCCTAGTCATCTTTTGCATCTTCACATATCACATCTAAACATCTTTATAGTTGTGACATAAGTCACGCATCTCATATAACATATGCATCTTTATAAGTGTGACATAAGTCACACCCGACTGGATGGACAAACCTTATGGTTGTACATCAATGTCGTTAAGGAATGGCAAGCCAATCCTGAAGTAATCCGTATGTTCAAGACAAGTGGAGCGGGTCAGACCTCCCGTATTACTCTTCACATCTTTGACCATGTTGCAAGGAGCCACCCAAGCAACCACATCTATGCACCCGTTGGGCAAGGGCAAGTACGAGTTAAGCTTAACACTTTCAAATCTAAATTAGGAGCTCGATTTCACATCTCATATAGTTTAGGTGTCCACATTACCTATACATCATCACATATACCATGCACATTTCACATGTCATCAACATATATCACATTTCAATTCATCTCAAGACGTTACATAGCATGTTATAGCATATCATTACATCTCATACATTGTTACATCACGTACATCATCATATATCTCATATCGTTACACACCATATGTCATTGCATATTGTCTATCATTACATATCATCTTTCATTGCATAACATAGTTCATTACATATTGTATTTCATAACAACTCAAAGAATTTCATATTATTTCACATCATATCATGATGTCACATATCTTTGGGGTAGCATTTCAAGCTTCAATATGCATATACATAGCTCATACCACCTCCCGTGTAATCCCGATTAACCATAAGTAAACAAGATATCAAATGGGAAGTTATTATATGAAAACCATATTTTTGTTGAACCCTCAGCGTGTCAAAGTAGTGTATCTTATCTCGTAGAAGAGCACAAAAAGATAACGTAAGTTACCGAGCTTTGCAAGTATTTCCGACTACCTATAATCATTAAACGACATAATGAGCTAATAAATACCTACTCACTTATGGTCATGACTCAAGTCTAAATACCTATATACATGACTCATGACAATGCTTGATGCATAGGAGGTTCGTTTAATATTAAAGGCTTACATAAGTCGACGAAACTCGACATTCACTCACTAAATTAAACTTTCTGGAAACTTGACATCATCATCATCTTTTAAAAGTATTACCATTAGAAAGTAGAGTCTCTCACGATTCTGTGGTTAGCTTATTTCAAAAGTTATGGTCATTTGAAAATTTTGTCGCTATTGCGTCGCAACTACCAAATTGCGTCGCTGGTAAATGTCACTATTTTCTGGTTGCGTTGCAGGTAGTCCCGATTCTGCACAAAACTCATTGTTTAACCTCCAAAACTTAACTAAACACACCCCAAACGACCCCAAACCTTATGAACGACTTTTGCACCTCAAAATTCACCATTTTAAGACCATAATGACGCAATGAAATCATTGATTAATCCTTTCTTGATTTGCATCACATAATTAAACGTTTTAGGTCAACGAATCAACGTTTAAGACATCAATTGATCATCTAATGACCTAAATCAGTTATGGATCTAATTATATGATTTAAGAGATACAAAATCAATGTTATTATACCTTCAATACCTGGAGATTACAAAGAGGATTCAAAAACTTGATCAAAACACTCTCAAATCAACCAAACGATGATGAAATCAAACAAGGAATCAATTATGGCAATGGGGAATGGTTAGGGCTCAAAGAGAAAAGGATAATATGAGTAATTAGAAACTAATGACCTGCTCCAAGACCCTAATCCCGTTGTTTAGTTTTCACCCATATCAAAACTAGTCCCTAGACTTCCTTGTGGCTCACATCTAGCTCAAGACACCTATGGGGAATACTTACAACACATTAAACACTTCAAGCACATCAAAAGGCACATAAAACATATCTTAAACACTTTAGCACATCAATGATTAAGGCACTAAAGCCTTGCATATATAACACATTAAACACATATAGTCATTAAATCATTTAAAGGCTTAATAGACACGTATTGTTGACTTAACCACCCAAGTCAACCGTTAAATAAAAAGTTTGTGATGTTAGAAATGCTTGTTAACACGGTATATATTCCCTATAGTGTCTAATACTAATATGCTAGATATAAGAGATGTCAGAAATGTCAACTCCTTTGATTTGACTGCTACTCCCTGTGAGATGATGGGGAGTACGCCTGGTGCAGCAACCTTTGAATAAAATAATTTGAGTTGGTCATATGGTAAATAAAATATAAGAGTGTAGGGTGTTATGATATACCAAACCATACTAACACATACCATCTACCAATAGAATGTTGCCAATTCATTTCCACCCATCAAACCAATAACTTATCAATTTTTGCAAGGTATCGTGATAAAAATCATATAAACCTACCATTTAATCTTTTATATATATATATATATAATAAACAAAAATAATAAACAATAACATAAAACAAGGATTAATTACAGAAATGGTACCTGAACTATTGACCATATTACACAAATCATTCCCAGGGTTTATTAGTTACGTCTGTCATACCCAAACTTGCCATTTTTCCACTCGGACCATACCTGAACCTAACGTCCGTTAGTTGTGTTGTTAAGTGCCCCAAGTACAGGTATGAAATTCGTAATTTTTATTATAATTCAGGTACCATTTTTGTAATTTACCCTTAATATTAATATTCTAGTTTATAAAACTATACTTTACCAGTTAGTATTATTTAATAAAAATTAATATTGCACTACAAAAAAACAGACTTTCGGGGACTGAAAAATCAGTCTTTGATACACCATGATCAGTTACTAATAGTGAATCAAGGACTGATTTTGCTAGTTGCTAGCCAGTTACAACAGCTTAGTCCCAGAAAGTGGGGTTACCAACTGAAAATCAGTCCTTGTTGTATCGAACCAATAAGGAACGGAAATCAGTCTACAAAATAAAAATTTAGTCCTTATTTTTATGGTATGGTACAATGTTATTTCAGTCCCTGATATTTTTTAGAGGGACTGAAAATTAGTCGCTAATACTATGTGATTTCAGTTACCAACATATAGATTTAGGGACTGAAAATTAGTCCATAAACACTGCTTATAGTCCCTAATACCTTTCATTGTGGTATAGATTACCATACCAAATCAGTCTCTGATAAAAGGCTTTGGAGACTAATTAATAGTCTGAGAATCCAAATGATTTCAGTCCTTAATTTGTTACTTTTAGAGACTGAAAATTAGTTGCAATTCTTCACCTAATTAGTCTTTGATAAAAGACTTTAAAAACTGATAATTAGTCCTAGAAACTGAGCACTGTCAGTCCTTAATTTGCTTATTTTAGAGACTAAAATTTAGTTTCAAGTCAGTCTCTGATTAAAAGCTTTGAAGACTAATTAATAGTCTTAGAATCCAGACAATTTCGGTTCTTAATTTGTTATTTTTAGGGACTGAAAATTAGTTTCAAAATGTTGGTCAGTTTAGTCCCTGAACACACTTTTAGAGACTAATAATCAGTACTAAATAACGTTTCACAGTGGCTAATTTGTTAATTAATGGTTTGAATATCAGTCTCGAATACCATGTCTTTGTTTCATTAAATCACAATGCATACATAAACCGGAGCGTATAATTCTACACACTAAAACAATAATAATAACATTCTTCATTAAACATAATAATAACTAATCAGAATAACATTACTTAACAACTCAGCAAATTGAAAAGTACAAGATTGTAATAAAAAATACTTTTCGACGCCCTATACATGACTATTGATGAATACTTCATTAGAAACCATCAGCTCTCGTTGTATTTGTAGCTTTAAACATGTGTGGGCTCTCCTACTTGCTTTTCAAGATTCGATTTTGCTAGTTGGAGGGCATCGGTATTGTTTGCAGCCTACATATGTTCAAGGTAAATTACTAATGATATAAAGATTAGAAAGAGTTGCAGCAGAACTTTTGGATCAAGATTTAAGACAATTGGATAAAAAACAAGAATGACAATCTTTGGTTTCTAGAGCATTGCATGATGAATGCCATCAACGTCATATACAATATCGCATTGCTTATACTTTCTTTATCTTAACTATAATATGTAAATATAATTACTTGTAACTGCAATGCATTTAGAAAAGAAGACATACTGTCTTTAATCTCCGGATCTCTCTCCAAGCAACTTTCTCCCTCTATCTTGATTGTGTGGCTATTGTCGCCATTGTCAGTTTCTTAGAGCATTTATAGTATCTATATCCATGGCATTCGGCCTATTAGAACTGACTCATATCTGAACAGCCAACAAGATCTAGATAGATTAAAAAATACATAGGTATGAGGTTGTTAAGTCTGGGATTCGCTGAAGAAGACTTGCTCGCTGACACACGTCATCAGCAAGTCTTTAACAAGTCATCAGCAGATGAAAAGACGTCTTCAGCAGGATGCGTGCTGACCAAAGTTTATCATGGCGGGAAAACATTCAAATTACATGAAGACAAAAAGGTCACAGGATGGTTGACCAACTGTAATTTGCCCTGAATGGCAAATGTACATATTGGGACCAAAGCAAGGGTTCTCTCTCTCTTACCCGATTTGGTATAGAATACAATGGGCACATGATTCAAGTATCATGAGCCAATTGGAAGTCGACAACCACCATCAAGTCACAATCAAAGCAGGCTTGTTGCCCCAAGTCTTCCCCTATATAAAGCAACATAGCCACATTGTATTAGGTGTGTTAGTCACCTGAAAAGTGTGTGTCACTTGTAATTGCTTAAGTTTTTAGTGTGTCTAGACTTAGCAATTATCTTTGTTCTTTTGTATTCTTGTAAGTCAAGTGTAAGATCAACCATGTATTCATCGTTTAATCAATGATACATATGATTATCCTTGCATTGATGTATTACAATTGAACTCTACATTGTTCTTGTTATTTACTTACCTGCTTACTTTCTTTCTTGTCTATTTAATTAAAACATAAGTTGTGCATTCGTGGACCATCAAGTGGTATCAGAGCCACCGTTCCTAAATCATTGGAACAAGATCTGTTTGCCCTCTTTTGTTTATATTTAAAATTTCTGTTCTTTAATTCCTCTTAAATTTCTTTTTAACAAGAACCATGTCTTCTGTTCCCAGCCTTGTGAACACACGTGACTTTGGCTACGTGTCGACACCTCCTAAGTTCGAGCCCAAAGATTTTGGGTCTTGGAAGCAGAGGATGCTTCTACACATCGCTGGTGTGGAACCCTATTTAATGACCATATTAACAGAGGGTCCATACGTACCGATGTATGTCCAAAGGACTCCAGGAGCTACACCTGAAGCTCCTGAAATAGTCATTGACCTGGTTAAACCAGAGGTCCAATGGACTGATGAAGAAAGAAAGCTGGTAAATCTTGATGCTAGACTAAAAAACATGATTATAGTCACTCTTCCTACTGAAATCATGAAACTAGTCATCAAGTATCCATCTTCAAAAGAAGTATGGGATAGACTTGTCAGCACCTATGAAGGTTCTGCTGACCTTATCAAAATCAAGAAAATTGATTTAAAAAGAGCTTATGAAAATTTCTTCTCCCTCCCCGATGAAAGTCTTGAGAGCACCTACATTCGCTTTAAAGGGTTGCTCAATGATATGACAAATGTTGGCATTACCCATGATAAGTTTGAGGTATGTCACAAATTCAAGACAAACTCTTCGTACAACGAAGAAAATCCAAGACTTTGATCTTGAAGAACTCTTTGGCACTCTTCAATTTGAAGAAAGAGCACTGGCTCAAAATATTCGAGCCTCTGCTGATGCCAAAAGACATGCTGGCTCTTCTTCTTCTTCTTCTGTCAGCATCTCTCCTCATCCTATTTCTGACCCTATTTCTCTTGTTTCTGCTGAGCCCATCGATCTCTATGATGGTGCCAGTACCTCTAATCTTCCAGTATCAATTCAGACTCTCATTAATGAGCTGGATGATGAAGAAAAACAAGAAATGTTTAATGACTTCATGGGCTTTGCCCTGGTTGCTGGAAGAAAATACTCCAGAAGGTGGAATAATCGCAAAATGGTTACTCCCCTCAAACCTCCTGTTGACAAATCACAGGAAGAGTGCTGGAGGTGTGGCAGGAAAGGCCACTATCAGAAGGAGTGTAGAGTCTCCTTACCCAATCCTGCTGCTTCTAAAACTAATCCTTCCAATTCTGCTGATGAATATAGGAACAAATATTATCAGCTGAAGGCCAAGGTTGCTGAAACAGAGGATAAAGTTCCAGCAAAAGGACTAATTATTGAAGAACATGATTGGGCTGACTCAGATGATTCTGATGATGATGCTTATGTTGATGCCATGTGCCTTATGGCACTTGCTGATAGTGATGCTCTGACCAAGGATCAAGTCTCCTCTAGTCAGTGGGTGAACGTCACTGTTAAAAAGGTACACTCTCTTCTCTCTTCTTCAAATCAAAACATGACCAAAATCATTGAGTCTTTGTCTTGTGATCTTCAGTTCGTAGAAAGTCTACGTGCTGAACTTCAATCTAAACTTAACTCTGCTGGAGTAGAGTTGAGTGAAAAATCTGAAAAACTTATGAAATTGAAAAATGTTCATGTTGAACTTCAATCTCATGAGTTGATGACTCAAAAACTTCAACTGGAGAATGAATCTATCAAGGCTGAAGTCTCTAATCTAAAGAAGATTGTGACCTCCTGGTCAAAGGCTTATAAGTTTCATCATCAATGCTTGAGTGAACAAGTCCCTGCTTAAGTACAAGCAGTAATTGGTGGCAATTTTGATGATGCTGCCTCCATTGCTGATTCCTTTAAAGATGATGTAAAGCCTGAAGTCTCCATTCCTCCACCCTGTTCATCTTCCATCTCACTAGATGAAATGAAAAGGTGGTATTTTGTCAAGGGACAAAATGACTATCATGCTGAGATGGACTCAAAAGCCACTGCATCTACCAGTGTTTCCTCTTCTTTAAATGCTAAAAGTACTAGTACTTCTACAGTACTTTTGACATGTTCTCCCATCTCCCTATTGTTGGCATGATGCCACATGAAGGGAGAATTCAAAATTCTCCACCTAGAACCTTTAAAGGGGATATCTCGAGTGATGGGTATGTACCCATTGATCCTCAGCCTCTATCTACAAAAGGTGCTGAGCCTTTTAAACGAAGCACTACTGCTGCTCCCTATGACTATGGTATCCCTCAGCGGGACAATCATGTCGGTCAGCAACTTTCTGGGGCTAAATCTTCTCAACTTGAACCCTCTCACACAAATTCTATGTTAGAACAAGTAAACAGAAGGGTTAGGTTTGCTGATGAAAGACACCAGCAAGTACCTCCCACAAAGGTTGTACATGCTGATGCTATATCTCAATCTATGCCCTCTAAATCAAATCTAAGGCATGTTACTCCTAAAAAGGGAAGACAACCTTCTCAAAATAGATCTGACACTCCTCAGTGAGGACACTTTCCTCATCTGCAGGTGAGGCTTATAACTCCTCAGCGAGGATATTTGCCTCATCAGCAAACTCGGTCTATTACTCCTCAAAGAGGACAAGTGCCCTCTCAGCACAGTCAATCCTCAATATCCAACAGGGAGTATCTACCTCATAGGAAAATGAGGTCGGTCACTCCAAAACGTCAAATCAGGTACACAACTCCTATTCGTGAGAATCTGCCTCAGCAGGGTTCCTCCTCTTCCCATCCTACTGAAAAGCAAGCATGGACCATGATTAGAGGACATTAGCTTCCTCAAAATCATCATGGTGAATCCATACTTGGTCCTGTTCCTCAAATGCCCCCTCCTAAGCTTAGACAAAAGAATAAGTCCAAGTCTAAGCAAAAGAGCAAGGCTTCCTCTTCCTCAACTCCTCAAATAAATGAACTCACTCAGCGAGTAAATGATCTTTCCTCTCAGCTAAGGGATTTTCTCATTCAAAGTCAAAGCAATTCCTCTGACAAAAAATGCTATCTCTGTAGCAGCAAAGGACATGTTGCTTCTGAATGTGTTCTATTTTGTCCAAAAGATGCTCCAGCAGTTTTATGTGAACCTAAAATCTCCACAGCTGCTGAAACATCTTCCTCCTCCTAATAGGATCAGTGAGAACCTCTCTACTGAACCCGTTATCAGTGATACCTCCTCTGTCACAAATGCAAGCATTGCTGACTATATTGCTGCTCAGCGCATTGAAATTCCCCATTCTCAAAGGGTTGTTTCAAATGCTTGGGGGCAACCCTCAATGCTGGTTGAGTACAGTGCTCATGATGTTGTGAGCAGTTCTGCTTACCATCATATTAATGAAACCAACATCTTGCCCTCAAGTGAAGATAATCCTATCCTTGTCTCTGTGGGAAATCACCTCACTTTGGTGGAGGCTCTCTCTGTAAAGCCAACTTCCTCCACTAAAGTACCTTCAGAGAATCTTGCTGACATAGGGATGGATGAACAAAGTGAACCTTAAATCCTCTTTTCATCCATGCAGGGCTCGCTAGGTAAAGGAGTGTGGTATTTGGACAGCGGCTGTTCAAACACATGACAAGCTCTAAGTCCCTGCTGGATGACTATACTGAGGCACCTGGTCCTACAGTGGTGTTTAGTGATAACTCTACTGGACAGACTGAAGGGTATGGTCTTCTTTCTAATGGCCTCATAAAATTCTCAAAAGTTGCTTATGTAAATGGATTAAAGCATAATCTGATCAGCATAAGTCAACTATGTGATGCTGACTACAAAGTAATCCTTGATAAACATCAAGGCATTGTAGTAAACATCAATAAGGAAGTCGTCTTGGTTGCTCCAAGAAAAAGAGATGTATATCTTATAGACTTCACTCCTATCAAGACTGATAGTGAGACTTGTTTCTTTGCTAAGTCAACATCTGAGTTAAATTGGTTATGGCACAAGCGTTTGTCGCATTTAAATTTCAAAACCATCAACTCACTGGCCAAAAAGAACCTTGTTCGTGGCCTTCCTCCTCTCTCTTTTGAAAAAGATAGGCTTTGTGGTGCTTGTGAAAAAGGCAAATGCCATAGAGCTTCTTTTAAAACTAAACAAGCCAACTCTCATTGTCAAAAGACATGATAAAACTGCATATGAAGTTTTAAGAGGAAAGAAACCTCAAATCAAATACTTTCATGTATTTGGATGTCCTGTCTTTATTCTTAATAATAAGGATCATTTAGGGAAATTTGATCCTAAAGCGGATGATGGTTATTTTGTTGGATACTCTTCTATTAGCAAAGCTTTTAGAGTATTCAATACTCGTCTTCAAAAAGTGGATGAGTCAATTCATGTCACTTTTGATGAAAGTTCTTCAGCTCTTAGAGATATCCAGCCATTTTCTACTGAAGAGATCTCCAATGAGTTCATAAACCCTCCTATGGTGGATGTTGACTCACATGTTGATGCTTCTTACTCGCCTCCTAATGATCAGCAACTCACTGAGGATAGTTCAGCAGACCTTGAGCTGGAGCAAGTTGCTGCTCATATCTACTCGATTGAGCCAGTTGAGCCTATCTTAAGGTCAATCCATGCAGCATCAGCCAAACCTAGATCACTGGCTGATAATGTGCAAGTTGATGACTCTGCTGATGAAGAGTTTCATGATGCTTCAGCATACACTGAAGACATGGTGTCTGCTGATGACCCCATCATTGATAACTTAAATCAGTCAAATGACTCCACTGATCAAACTCTTGATCCTTCAATTACCATTGATTTCTCCTCATATTCTTCTCCTGCTGATCCCATACAAATATCTTCCGCTGCCACTCTAGGTTCATCAAGTGTTCCATCACTTAAATGGACTTCTAGTCATCCTGCTCACCAAATAATTGGTGATCCTCAGCAGGGCATTGTGACTAGATCAGCAACTAGAAACACATGTCTATATGTTAATTTCTTGTCAATGATAACTCCTAAGAATATTAGAGAAGCCATGGTTGACCCATCTTGGGTTGCTGCCATGCAAGAAAAACTAACTCAATTCCAAAGACAGCATGTTTGGTTCTTAGTTCCTCTTCCTCCAGGCAAAGAACCCATTGGAACTAAATGGATTTATAGAAATAAGATGGATGAAGATGGTGTTGTTATTCGCAACAAGGCTAGGTTAGTAGCTCAAGGGTACCTTCAAGAAGAAGGAGTCGACTATGACGAAACCTTTTCTCCAGTGGCTAGACTTGAAGCAATACGCTTATTCCTGGCACATGTTGCTTATCGAAACTTCACAGTATATCAAATGGATGTCAAGAGTGCCTTCCTAAATGGAAAACTCGAAGAAGAAGTTTATGTGGAGCAGCCACCTGGTTTTGAAGATCTAACCAAGCCAAACCACGTCTATCGTCTTTACAAAGCATTGTATGGTCTTAAACAAGCTCCCAGAGCTTGGTATGACACTCTCTCCGAATTTCTTCTTTCTCATGAGTTTCAGCGAGGATCTATTGACTCAACCCTTTTTATCTATAGAAAGGGTGTTCATGTACTCTACGTACAAATATATGTCGAGGACATCATATTTGGATCCTCCAGTAAGAAACTTTGCAACAAATTTAGCTCACTAATGTCCTTTCATTTTGAAATGAGCATGATGGGTGACCTAACCTTCTTCCTTGGTTTACAAATTCGCCAGCTCACTGATGGCATCTTTATAAACCAAGAAAAGTACATTCGAGATATGTTGGCCAAATTTGATATGTCTAATATCACCACAAAGTCTACTCCCATGTCTCCCCCAAACAATCTCCATGCTGACCCTGAAGGTAAGCATGTGAATCCCACATTCTATCGTGGAATGATTGGCTCACTGATGTATCTCACAGCGAGTCGTCCTGATATCATGTTTGCTACTTGCCTTTGTGCAAGATATCAAGCATCTCCCAGGGAGTCCCATCTCCTCGCTGTCAAGCGTATCTTCAAATATCTCAAAGGGACTTCCTCTTTAGGTCTCTGGTATCCCAAGGAGTCTACTTTTGACTTAGTTGCATCCTATGACTCTGACTATGCTGGCTGCATGCTAGATAGGAAAAGTACCAGTGGTGGATGTCAACTGTTGGGGGGAAGGCTGACTAGTTGGTCTAGTAAGAAACAGCATACAGTTTCCATCTCCACTGCTGAAGCAGAGTATTTATCTGCAGCAAGTTGTTGTGCACAAGTCCTTTGGATGAAAAACCAACTTGCTGACTATGACCTAAATTTTTCCAAGATCCCCATCATGTGTGATAACACAAGTGCTATTGCTATCACATATAATCCTATTCAGCATGCTAAAACTAAACATATTGACATTAGGTATCACTTCATTCGTGATCATGTAATGAAAGGGGATGTTGAAATTTACTTCATCCCCACTGATGACCAACTTGTTGACATCTTCACTAAGCCTTTAGATGAAAAGAAATTCAAGGATCTCGTCAGCAGGTTGGGTATGTTAAATGGTGATTTTACTAGTTCAACATGATCACTCATGTTTTGCTGCCCATATTCCTTTTATGATGATGAGCAGCGACTTCTTAAGTCAAAGTTATCAGCGAGCCCTTCCTTCTACTCGCTGATCCCTGATGCTTTGGGAAAAAGCATAACAAAAGTAATAGGGTGCTGAAAGTCCCTATCTAGTCCAGCAGCAAACGGCTGCTGGTAAAGACGTCTAAAATCCGTTGATCCCTGATGCTTTGGGAAAAAGCATAACAAAAGTAATAGGGTGCTGAAAGTCCCTATCTAGTCCAGCAGCTAACGGCTGCTGGTAAAGACTTCTAAAATCCGTTGATGGCTGACAATTTGCCAAAAATTGTTTAATCCTATCAGCATCCACCTTTTGTGTTTTTTTTTGTGGTGCTGATTAAAACTTAGTAACTTTGTTTTCAAAACAATACAACTCTTCAGTGGATACGTCAACCCATTTGAGTTTATTCCACTACATGTTTTATTAATATTATATTATATATATTTCAAACAGTTACCTCGATTTTCTCCCAAATGGGCTACTTGTACACTATACAGCCGTATACACTCAAGTATAGTCGGCGTATGGGTATATGTCTCATCAATCTACTTATTTACGTTACTCACATACGTATTTTTGATTAATTAATAAAAACATTTATTTGCACCACCATTGGTACAACATTGGCATCATTTCTAGTTTTACATTTTTAATTTACCAAATATCTCCATACTATGTATGTGAGAGAAAAAGTGACGGTTCACTTTTGCAGACGTAGGACCCACTCCCATACCATATATATTTCCAATCACGTCTATATCCAACCTCTTACGTTTCATTTTCTCTAAACTCATCTTTCTAAACTGCTCAAATCTCTCAACTTCTCCTCAATTTCCTCTAATCTTTCATTCTCTCTAAAGTTCTTTCATTCTCTCAAAACTTCTCATATCATACAATCATCATCTCTTATAACATCTGAGATGGCTTCTTCATCTGCACAATCTCCTCATGCTGAAAACATTAATTCTGAAAGTATTCCCGCATATCTCACTTCCAAAGTATATGATCCTAAAGGGATTTCATCTTCTCCTCTTGTTTCTATTCAAGCTTCAAAGCTGACTGTCAAAGCTAATAACTATCTTGGATCTCAAGGAGTACCTAAGAATGTAGAAGGGTACTACTCAATGATGGATTTCATCATGGGGTGTGACGTCAGAAGGGCTTTGTACAGAGACTCTGGTGAGATGCCTCTTCATCTTTTAAGAGAATACTGGTGGACGTGCACATATGATAAGGTGAATGATACTGTTACTGGCACGATACTGAAGAGAAAGTACAGCATTGATATTACTGTTAACTCACTGAGGAGGGCTCTTCTCCTTCCTCAGCAATCTGAAGAACGTCCATTCGTTGGTGTGGTTTCAAACCAAGTGTGGAAGGATTGGCTGGCCTCCATTGGATATGGTACAAATATGGAGCCAGTGCAAGCTGTGCACAGCAATCCTCAAAAGAAGTTTCTGCCGGGGATATGGAGGTTGCTGTTCACCCATGTCATACAATGTCTCGGTGGGAACAGTGGCTCATTCGATCAAGCCACTGCTGGCCAGATGCAGATTATCTATGCTCTGGCACATGGTCGTTTCTTGGACTTTGCTGCTGTTATTTTTGAAGATCTTAAAGGCAAAGTCACCATAAAAAACAAATCGAGTTCAGTGCCTTTTGCTCGATTTCTCTCACTTATCTTCAAAAGTGAGTTGGGAGATGAATATATCATCGCCTGGAGCTAACTACATCAACTCTCCAAGGATCGCCAACACTGTCTATAAGACTCCAGCATGCGATCATGAACTATTTGAAGCAAGATATGCTGAGCTCACTCCTACAATGTATCAGGTATTACTCACTGTCTATCCTGAGCAGTATGCCCCTAACCCTGCTGGAGCTGGTGTGCTGGTAATCCCCCCAGTAGCCTCCAAAGCTCCTAAGAAAACCAAAAAGAAATTGCAAAAACTCTCTTCCATCTCACCTCCTGTTGATGTCCCAACACAGCAGCAGCGAGTATCAAAGGGCCCAACCACTAAGGTTAAGAAGTCCTCACGGCCCAAGGACATTAGAAACCCAGCCAACCCATCAGCAGTCTCCCAACAAACTGTTGACGAGAATATGGGAAACAGTGATCAGCCAGCTCAAACTTCTGTAGGCGAGGTTGGTGTAGATATTGGGTCAACCCAGCCCACTAGAGTTGAGTCAACCACTACTATAATTCCTCCCTATTCTCAACCTTCTGAGTCGCTGACAGCAGCCAGATCACAGGTGTTGCTAGAGTCAGCAAATTCTACGGCCGATGATGAGTTGGTGCAACAACACACTGACTCTGAGGCACCCGGTTCCCCTAACCCCTTAAATTTCTCTACTGAAGCAAGATTGGTTGAAGGTGAAGGTAGTACTGATGTTGTTGAAGGTGAAAATGTTGCTGAAGGTGGTGGTGATGTTGGTACGAATAATGAAGAAACAATTGCTGGTGAAAACCCTGAAGGCACAAATGACTATATGGATGAGGGTGAAGGGTTTAAAGTAGAGGGTGTTGGATTTGATGTGGCGGATGACGAGATGTTTGACGATGAGGAGAGTGAGTTTGAACTAGAAGAGTTCACCATTGATGAATTCCAGCTGGACTCCTCCACCCATGCTGATGAACAACTTGCTAGTGACTTGGAGGAGGATGATGACGAGGACACTGCTGCTGGTACTAATGATAATGCAGCAGTTGTCTCTCCTGAAATGGCTGCTGCTGATGACAATGCAGCAGCCTCTATTGAAGCTCAAACAGAGGCAGCTGTGGAGACAAGCACAGAGGTTATGGTTGATGCACCTGCTGGTGGAGCCACACCAGCAGTGAGGGCACTTGACGACATGTCTGCACTAAGGATGCCTTCCTTCAGCATGCCTTCTTCCTTCCCCAACATGTTTGAAAGTCAACCTGCTACCAAGTCTGCCAATATTCCATTGACTGCCAAAGAACTGGGCCTTGCTTACAATACTCATTGTTCTGAAGGCTGGCCAGGATTGAAGAAACTTTGAATGACATATCCAAGGCTGCTCATCTAGCTATTGAAATAAAAGATCATGAAGATGACGCCCTGGTACGTACACTAAAGAGCTGGTATGTCAGGCAGCAGGAAAACAGTGCTAGCATCGAAAGCATCAAAGAAAAATCCATCTCCCTAGCTGCTGATCAAGAAAAACTGCGCAATTCTCTCTCCTGTATCAAAAAGGATCAACAGATTATTCTGGGGATAAATCGATCACTGTGCAAATCAATGAATGCCACCAAGGTTATGGCTATGAAGGCATCCACAGGCAGCTCCTCAGCAGCTGCTGAAGTTAAAGAACTTGCTAACTTGGTCTCTCCACTTATCTCCCAAGTGGAAGACAACACCAAGGCCAGACATGCCTTGGATACTCGTGTGACCAGTCTTCCTCCTCCTCAAGCTTCATTCACTGAGGAAGATCGTAAGTGCCAGCAAAAGTTGGAAACAGAGGTTACTGAAATAAAGAACCTGCTGACCAAACTTCTGAACAAGAAAGATGCTCCCGCAGCAGTAGTGGAGGTAGCTATCAATGACACTACCTCCAAGGGGGAGAAACTTGATGCTGCTCTCTATGATCTTGTCTCTGAAGCAGTTAAAAAGGCTGCTAATGATTTCATTGAAGAAGCTGCTGACAAGATCATAGATGAAGATGAGAATACTTGTACAGCCACCGAAACTACCAATGATGAAAGGGCAATAGTGGTTGTACAAAACATGGAAAGTGATGTTGTTCCCCCTGCTGGTGCTGAGGGGGAGACAAATACTGAGGGGGAGCGACAATTAATGGTGATTAATACTCCCTAAGATGATACAGCTGCTGAAGAAATGCTTAGCCCTCATACTATTGCAGCAAGTCAGGAAGCTGCCGGGCAACAATTGTTAGAAAGAATGGGGGCTGAGGCAACAAGGGTTCCAGCCAGTAGGAGGCCAGAATATTATCTAAATGCTGACAATCTCTCCATCATCTCCCCAGCAGGAAATCAATTCCAAGTGATTGACATTCTTGCTCTAACTGCTGAGGGAAAAACTCAACAAGAGGCACTGGAGGAGCTTGATAGAAGGAAGCTAAACAAAGAAAATGAAAAGAAAAACTTAGAGCTCATTGCCAGCATGGCCCTTGCTGAAAGAAATGAGATGGATGGTGAGCAGAAAATGCTACTACTCACTAGTGGGCCTGAAGCGCTGTACAGACAAAAACAAGTAGATGTTGAGCAGCTGGTTAAGGAAAAGAGGGAAATGTTTGAAAGGGAAAAAGCCAGGTGGTTGGGAATAATGGAAGAAAGGAAAAGGCCTGAGAAAATTGTTGCTGTGGAGGTGAGAAAAGCTGCTATGGGTACACAGACTAATCTTAAGTTCAGGAGGGAAGGTCTTCCCACTCTAGTAAAACTCATGAATGTGAAGCTGAAGAATCTTGGTGTGTCTGAATGGTTTGAAGTTTATATGTTGATCAATGATAAGAAGGATGCTAGCTATGATCACCTTCAAGACATGCTTAAGAGATTTTTCGAAAGGATTCTGAAGTATAAAACTAAATTCAAGGAAGATCTCCCCCTTCTGAGAACTATATTTGGCACTCCAGCAGCTGTTTCTCAGACAGCAGGCAGAAGGGTTCCAAAAAAAAAGCATTCCAGCAGACCTCTGTCTGCTGACCTCCCTCCAATTCCCACTGACGCTGGCTTGAACCTAAGGCTTCCCCCTAGGGCTTATTTTGAAGAAGGAAGAGTACTGGAACAACCTGCTGGCATCTTCTTCAACAATTTCGCAAATGATCAATTATTTTTTCGCCTTGAAGAGATGGAAAGGGCTTCTACTGGATTTCTGGTTGGGTTAAGGAAAAGGTTTGCAAAAATGACTTGTGCCAGACCAGTAGTCAGTAAAATAGAAGAAGAGCTAATGAAGCCCCACAGGTTGAGTGATCCAGTGCTGAGGATCGCAAAGCAAAAAGAAGCCTTTGAGATTGAAGCTGCTATGGCGTTCTCGAGTACTTTTCATATGTAAATTATAAATAATGTAACATTACTTTTGTATGAAATAAAGAGCCTTCTTCTTCCACTATTTCTATGTTTTCTTAAGTAATTTTCATCCAGCAAGTCTCCTCAGCTAATAGGGGGAGATTGTTAAGTCTGGGATTTGCTGAAGAAGACTTGCTCGCTGACACACGTCGTCAGCAAGTCTTTAACAAGTCATCAGCAGATGAAGAGACGTCTTCAGCAGGATGCGTGCTGACCAAAGTTTATCATGGCGGGAAAATATTCAAATTACATGAAGACAAAAAGGTCACAGGATGGTTGACCAACTGTAATTTGCCCTGAATGGCAAATGTACATGTTGGGGCCAAAGCAAGGGTTCTCTCTCTCTTACCCGATTTGGTATAGAAGACAATGGGCACATGATTCAAGTATCATGAGCCAATTGGAAGTCGACAACCACCATCAAGTCACAATCAAAGCAGGCTTGTTGCCCCAAGTCTTCCCCTATATAAAGCAACATAGCCACATTGTATTAGGTGTGTTAGTCACCTGAAAAGTGTGTGTCACTTGTAATTGCTTAAGTTTTTAGTGTGTCTAGACTTAGCAATTATCTTTGTTCTTTTGTATTCTTGTAAGTCAAGTGTAAGATCAACTATGTATTCATCGTTTAATCAATGATACATATGATTATCCTTGCATTGATGTATTACAATTGAACTCTACATTGTTCTTGTTATCTACTTACCTGCTTACTTTCTTTCTTGTCTATTTAATTAAAACATAAGTTGTGCATTCGTGGACCATCAGAGGTACTGACTTCTAATTTAGTAGTAGCTACCTGTTGTTGCCTTCTGTATCTGAGTTAATAACGAGCCATCATTGCTCTCAAGCGTGCCTGGAAGAGTACAACTGCATGCCTTAGTTTGGTGTATAACGTCTTCAATGTTTGCTGCTAATATTAGTCTGGATTTTAGTTGAGACAATTGTCTATCTCATATCATCATAATCTTATTAGCAATTCATAAAGCTTGCAAAACAACTGCAAGATTCGGCATAAAACGAAAACCCTTCATAATGATATAACTACTTGTCATTCTCTAAATAACAAAAGATGAACTGCTAATCCCATCTGCTTTCTGAGCATCTAATGCAGCCATGTGATCAGCTCAAAGAAAAACTTGTGTTTTCCGTATCTGCAGATTCATATGTATAGATATTTAGATACACCTTATAAGTATGAACTAGTGCAAATGACCATAAGATAAAGATCAACATACATTGTTAAAACAAATTGAACAGATAATTGTAAATTAAGGTTGGCTGTCAATATTAATGACCATCTATGATGTCTTTTTTTTTTCTCATCCCATTTAATGAAAGACGAATGCGAGGGAAGAAAAATCATCTTATAAGAAATAGTTTATCTCCCCTGTTGTAACTTGGCTTCTCAATGTCACACTTAATAGTAAATTTACCTTTAGGTTCTTTATGATCAGGAGTTGCACAAATCTTTAAAAACTAACCTCATTGTCACTATTCTCTACAATGTAAACTGTTCACCTTGAGACAACTGCCAACCTTTAAATTCGCAAACTCAAATAGTGAACCAAGCTACTTTCAGTTTAAAACTCAAACTGAAAAAGATATACATATGACAAAACGCTATCTTTCAACAATTCAACCATATGTTAAACATTAGAATTGATTTCAACAGATAATTAACAAAAATATCTAATAAGATCAAACTTTAAAAGAAATATAATAAGGATTTCATAGATTAGACTTGGAAATCACGTGAAAGTTACCACCACTAAAAACTTATGTTAGTATTCGAATAATCAACATGTTTATAGAAACGATAACTCAGATCTAAAGCAGATGGAGAAGAAAAAAAATCTCCATATGGCTTGCATTTTGCCAGATATAATGGGCAATTTATAGTCATAAAAAACGTTTTAATCCAACAAAATTAAAGTTAAAGATCTCTCAGATCTAGCAGTAAAAAAGTATATCAACAACAAAAAAGATAAAAGGATAATATAATACCGGTTGGGGGCTGCTTGTGTTCGTTTCCATAAGGTGGTCATCAGGAATGACAGGTGGTAAGAATAGATGGTCGTCTTGGTGGGGAGTCTTGAGGATATATCTTTACTTCTCTACTCCTTTATAATAAAAATGGCATCCTGTTGAAAAAAGAGATGCAAAATTACCAATATGCCCTTCTTGTGCGAACACTACAATAATTCCAGGCAATATTTTTGGTTTTCGCTACCCTAATCTTCTTGCCGTCATATTTTTGGTTTCTCCATGCAATATTAATGTCGTGCCTCCAGCCTCCTTCCATTCCATCTCACGCCTGTCTCCTCTTTGAAACTCTCAACCCAATTAATATGGAAGATATATGTAAGAGATGGACTCTTTATCTTCCACCACTTTAAAAAGCACATCCATATCTACTTCTTCCATACCAGATACCACTCCTTCCATATCCACGGCTTCTTCCATCATGGAAATGAACTCTGCATCATCGCCAATGCCAACTGTCGTCACATGTTCTCCATCAATGAAGCTCGCTGTCACTCCTACTCCTTCCATGTCTGCCCCTTTCGGTGATGAGGTATATATACAAATTTGTTGTTTTTCAAAACGTTGTGAAATTCAATAATTTGTTGTTGCTTTCTATTAATCTGTTCTCCATCAATTTGTTGGTTGTCTAATTATAAATATGACATAAGTATAATAAAAAAATCTAATGGAAAAATTTGGTCCAATTCCTGGAAAAAGCTACAGACCTGTGTTTCGTTTCTTTTTATAGCCATAAGCCGCTCTCCTCCTTTTTTTGTTTTTCTTTCAACTGCAATCTGTTTCTATTTATATATACGTAATAACTTTGTGTGTTGAAGATATGATATTCCTGAAAAATTTATTCCTTATTTGAGGTCTACGATAGGCATGATCATATTCATGTTTTTGCTGAGCTACGGGACCATCAAGTGTGGTACTCTATTAAAGTTGTCTGTGTCCGATTCATGTACAATAACGTACATGATAACAATCTGCAACTGTCTTTACTAGACAAACATGTAAGTGTTTGAGTTAAATTTTGTAAATGGAAGGATGTAAATATATTGAACGGACTTTACCTTAACTTTTAGGAATGTAAATAATAGCTAATACATATTTCATAGAATAATAGATTTTATATTCAATTGAATAATAACTACTATTATGTATCATAATTATACGTTCTACAATATAAATATATAATTAATTACTAAATAATAAAAAATTTAATATAAATATATTGATATTTTAAAAGTAATTGTATTATTATTCCTTTTTCAAGTGTTGTTTAATAAATGTCATGACACATATACGAAAGATAAAGCATGTAAAAATGTAATCTTTATAAAAGCAACATGTATGTCACAAGCTACAACTTTTATGCACATATTATGATTTTGTAATATTCAAATATCGTTATGTATGTCAATGTAAACAACTTCGATGAACATATTTTAAAAAATAATTCACTATAAAACTTAAAGTTTTTATAATTTTAGATAAAAAAAAAATTTACTAAAAATTGTGAACTAAAATTTAAATAATAATAAACTAATATCTAACATTGATAAAATTGTAACCCGTGCATTTGACACGGCTTTAAAGTCTATCTAGCTATAGCATTTCCCACGTATTTATCTTTCTTACTTTTATGCACTAACACTAAGGCTAGAACGATTTTCTACATTACACTTCATGATCAAAACATGATCACATTACACTTCATTCACAATTATCATAGATCAACCCATACTTCCCTTTTCCCACATTGCATCACATTTCATTTCATATCAACATATACATCATATTATCTTATACCCACATCTTAATGAGTATCTTATATCATATCAACATAGACTTACCACTTAAACGTAACTTCATATCATATCTTGGCATATCATGCATAAACTTGTCACACGTATTCATATTAGCACATATTCTCATGCCACATGGTGGTCTCACAACGTAAAGCACATATACTTCTTTCACACATATCTTATTATCATCTTAATCAGCTTAACCGACTTCATCTTACGTCTTACATATCACACATAAACATATCACACATATATGCATGGCACATGTAGGACATATACCCCTAATTGTGCCTATGCATCGTTCTTATCACACGTCTCAACACATCTTATTAAATCCCTCGTCACCTTATAATCCCACGTCTTAAATTACATGTACATCTTTCTCACATATTCATATATCTATCTTAATCGACTTATTCTCACGTCTTACATATTTACATATTATGCACTAGCTTTACAACTAGCACGATTTCCCACGTCTTACGCACTAGCATTACATCTAGCACGATTTCCCACGTCTTACGCACTAGCATTACAACTAGTACGGTTTCCCACGTCTTACGCACTAGCATTACAACTAGTACGGGTTAAGCTTAACACTTCCCACGTCAATCTCATGTATTTAGCTATAGCATTTCCCATGTATTTATCTTTCTTACTTTTACGCACTAACACTAAGGCTAGAACGATTTCCCATATTTCACACTTTACTTTAACATTAGGTATTCATTACCTAATTAATCCCACATCTACTTTAACGTTTAATCTCACTAACATGCACAACTCATAGCGATTCCCACTTGTATCTAGTGAACTAGACATGTCAAACTTAAGTCCCACATACAAGCCATCACATATCAACGACATTATCAACAACACATATCTTAAACATATCATAGCAACGTCATTATAAGCATCATACTTCATATGCACATATATACTTCTACTTTAAACGTCATCATATCAACATAAATCATTTCAACATGCATATATTACCACATAACCCCCCGCATAACCCGGAAAATCTAACACACATAAGATAATCCGATTAAGAGGTTATTTATAGAAAACCACATTTTGTTGTGCCTCCAGCGTGAGAAAAGTTATGTATGTAACCTCAATGGAGTACTCAACAATCACAATCGAGTTTACCGTGCTTGACAAGTGTTTCTGACAACCTATAACGAGTATGAATGAATCATAAGTCAACTAGACACTTAAAGACACCTTAGACCTTTATGGAACTTTGACATCATAATCATCTTTTAAAACCATTACCATTAGAGATTAGACCTTCTCACGATTTCGTGGATAGCTTATTCGTCAAAAACGGAGTTACGGTTCAAAAGTTATGGTCGTTTAAAAATGTTAACAAAATCAGTCCCTAACGGGAGTTACGAAAATCTGTAATGGGAGTTATAGGCATAACGGGAGTTACAAAAATTGTAATTGGAGTTACAGTGCAACTGTATAACAAGTTACCCAGCTAATGGGAGTTACACAATCGTATCAAGAGTTACGACGACCATACGTGAAAAACAACTCGAAAACCTAACCAATCACATCCCAAACGACCCATAACCTTATGAACGATTTTTGTACCTCAAATTTCATCATTTTAAGACCATAATGATGCAATGAAATCATTGATTAACCCCTAATTGATTTGCATCACAACAACAAACATTTTAGGTTACCGAATCGATCAAAACACACGTTTTTGACATCAATTGATCCTCTAATAACCTAGACCAGTTATGGATCTGGTTATATGATTGAAAGGACATAAAATCCATGTAATAATACCTCAATTACCTGTAGATTGATCAACAGATTGAAAACCAAGCAAAAACCCTTCCGATATCCCCCGAAATCGCCTAGAACTTGAAGAATTAACCTAGGGTTTGTGTGTGAAGCTTTCTTAGGGTTCAGATCTGTTTCTCCAACCTTATGCACGAATTTTGAGTCCTATTTATACTGAAACAACTTTCACAACTTTACATCTAGGCCCTCGCACTTCGTTATAACTCGTTTAGGCACTTAACGACTTGTTTAACGCCACCGTGAACACTTATCGACGCTTATATCTTAACGATCACATTAATTGACTTTATTAATCATTTTCAACTTTAATTTCATTAATTTAAATCACTTTAACACATATCTCATGTAAATCATTTAAATCACACAATTACATATAATTCACATAGTAACTAACAGTCACCAACGACAAGTTAACGGTCAACGTCAAAAGTCAAACTTGAAAGGTTTGGGGTGTTACACTTCTAGACACGTCCAGAGGTATGAAGTTGCTCAGATCAGCATCTCTTTCTACACTTGTTCTTCTTGGTGGCTTAGGCACACCTCCCATCTTCTTTCTGTACTCATTCTCCAGAGCAGTGGCATTTAATTTTGCCTTACTCTGAAGTTGAGTTAATTCATCTTTTCTTGAAGAAATAAGTTCCAAAATACTTACCCCATACATTTCAGAGTCATACATTTGTTCATCCTGGGCATAAGTGGAACGAAGACGAACATCATCCATAACCTCCAAACACTTGATGACTTTGGGATCATTCTTTATGAATCTATAAACATCAATATGCACACCAAGACGACCAACATTAAAGTTGTCCAGTGTTCCCCTTCTAAGCATATCCATCTTGTGTGCTTCCCAGTCATCTTTCTGGTTCTTCTTCCATATCTTAACCATAATGCACTCATGCTCAAGTTTCTTTGATCTTTCTTCATCAGCATTTGGCAAGGATGCAACCACATCTTCATTTTCTTCAGGATCTTCACCAGATACCACATGAGGCCTTCTTTGTCTTTTAAATGTGGCCAAATCTGGGAAATCTTCAAACTGAGGTTCTGGCTCACCAGCTTTAGTACTGGTAGCCTTTTCTTCAGTACCAGCCGCTTCTTCTTAATTTTTCTAAGCAATGACTTCGGTGCCAAGTGCTCTCTGAGTCATTTCAGAAGACTTTTCCCCTTTGGAATCACCACTAGTCCCGGACTTGAGGGCATTCCACACATCTTCCAGCAATCTTCTATCAGTGGACCCAAACGGTTTGCATTCTGGGGTCATGATAGCAAGAGAAGTCTTTAGCTGCTCAACCTCGTTCTTTAATAATTGCACTTCAGAAGGTAAATTTTTTGGCAATTCTTTTTCTATCAAACCAACAACCTGAGGCAGCAAAGTATCTTGAATCGACCTCAACACTGACTCAGACATTTCTATAGTTATTTCCTTCAACATATCTGCCCTAAATTTTCTGGCAACTTCATCACTGATATTTCTTATGACTGAAGGCTGGTCAACTGTTGGTCTTCTTTCAACATTACCAATTCTGGTGGTCAACTTCTAAACTTCTTCAGTCAGACTGGACAAAGGACTAGCAACACTTGTCTGAATAGCTGTCTGTACTGAAGTAACCAGTCTTTCTTCCAATCCCTGGACTGCCACTTTGATTTTATCAGAATTATTATTTGTGGCCAGTACCAGTTCATCCAGATTTTCGAAAACAATCTTTTCATTACCAGCAAATATGATCATCTCTGACTTGAGATTATTGGAAATTGTGGTTTTAAAGTCAGAGGCCATCTGAGAGATAGACTGGAGGGATCTTTCCAGGTTCTCCACCTTATCAAAAAGGTCTTGAACCCCGGTAGAGAAAGTGGTGGAAAGATCACATGGAGGAGGTATTCTGGTGGCTCTAGACACTGGAACTTCAACCTTTGTTTCATTTTCAGGTTGATTGACAGCTAACAGTTCTGCCAAAGATTCAGATGTTGGTTGAGTAATTTGTGGTGGTGGAGATGGATTATCAAAGGGAAAAGTGATTTGTGGATTTGTAAAAGGAGATGGTGGTGGAGGCATATCTGAAGTGTTTATCTCTTCAACATTCATGTCATCATCTCGAAGAAATTCCATATCTTCATTGAAGTCCCTATCGGAAATGGGAGACTCCATATCAAACTCTGGCAAACCTGCACCAGATTGTTCACCAGTGTCTACATTCAAGTCAATCTAGGCCTCCTGCCCAATCTGCCCACTACCAGTCACCTGTTCATCATTTTCAACAATCTGCTCAACCTGCCATCTAGATTCATGATATCACCAGCCGAAGAATTTGAGACTGGAATCACTAGAGGTGAAGCTCCAGTGACGTCAGTTTGAGCATCATTTAATTCTCTTCTAAAATTTTGAATCATTGCCTCTAGGATATCAACCTCATCACTATTGTACACCAGATGATTAAGATCCCCCAAATACTCAGCCATAGAGAAATGACTAGAATCATTATCATACCCTTCACCCTATTCTCTTTTAAAAATAATTGACAAAAATCTAATAAAAAGGATATTTGCCTTTCTTTTGTGTGTCCTCAATCTATCAGCTAAGTCATTGAACAAAATTTGTGCAAAATCAACTCGAAGACCATACCATAAACAATAAGCTACTAACAACTGGGTCTTATTTATTTGGTCTAGCCCACCAAAACCACTTCCCAAACAAGAAACAATATGTGTAAAAAAAATCTCCACGAGACAACCTGCTCATATAGATTGTACCTTTTCTTTTCAGAGCACCATGCTCATCAACAATATCTGTATGTCTCATATCTCGACATACCTACCTATGATTCGATCCAGTTGGTATTTGAAGTGGCAACTCATATGATGGTAGATAATTCATACCAAGAGCCTCTCTGAAGGAGTCAACAGTTAACGTTAAGGGGACAGTTCCCTTTTGAGAGTGTAATGGATGGTATTATCATCACCAGCACGAAAGTGTACAGTATGCCAGAATTCGCAGAGATAACCATGATACATTTTGCCAGGATTCATGGTTAGGGCTCCATAGAGAGGACAACTGAGAAGGAACATGGTTAGTCGGCCAATGATAGATTGAGGGTCATGGTTTCCGGCCAACTTAGCCATCCAATTATGCATATTTATTCTCATTTTCTCAGTATCAATGATGATGTCAAGGGCTTTAGTGACACCGTCAGGAGGAGTGTAGGAGTTTGTGAGAAGATTTCTTTCGATGTTTGCTTGTCGAGGAGCCATTTTTGTATATATGAAAGTGAAATTGAAAGAGAAGAAATTAGGGTTTTATGAAGATATTCCGGGAATTTGATGAATTTACTATGAGAGAGATTAATGATTGGAAGTAAATGAAGGAATGTGAAAGATTTGGGAGTAAATGTTTTCAATGTGAAGTGAAAAAGAAAGTTAATGTAGGTATTTATAGATGAGAGAAAAGGTAAAACGATTTCAAAAGGTTAATTTGAATTTATTCAAAATAATTTTGATCGGCTTTTGACATCCGCTTTTGACAGCCGACAAAACTCATTTTTCAACTTTTTTTATCTTCCCAAGGTAACAAACCATCATTTAGCTTAAAAATATCTATGCCACGTAGGATTAAGATATTTTCCCACTCAAAAAGTGTTGCTTACGTGGCATTACACTGACTAAGTATCAAAGTTGTTATGACTGACGAACCAAGACTCATTTCAGTATATCTGGAGGATGACTGGTCACTCCAGATAGAAAATAAACTAATAAGTTTCCCTTGACGCTTAGACACAGAACAAAAAAAATGTGGTCTGAGTCTTCCTCCTGGAATGGCGATCCATAAATCTATCAGTGTAAAGATAGTATAACAAAGGCGTTCGATAGCTTTACTGGTATAGATTTACAAATCTGGAATCAATGAACCCTGCCAGTGTCACAAAGGCATTCATAACAAGGTTCCAGATTTAAGGGTTCAACATTCCCAACTCACCAACAAGATAACGAAAAGTTTTCTCATCCAAAGGTTTAGTAAATATGTAAGCGAGTTGTTTGTCAGTGGGGATAAAATGGATTTCAACGTCACCTTTCATAACATGATCCCGAATAAAATGATACCTGAGATCAATGTGTTTGGTTTTGGAGTGCATGACTGGATTGTTTGAGATAGCAATGGCACTGGTATTATCACAGAAAATTGGAGTCTGAGAGTATTTAGTACGATAATAAAGCAACTGGTTTTTCATCCAGAGTATCTGAGCACAACAACAAGCTACAGACACATACTCAGCTTCAGCAGTGGAGAGGGAAACTGAAGTTTGCTTCTTACTGGTTCAGCTGCATGATCTGAATCTGAATAACCCATTAAATCTAAGCCTGAGCCTTTGGGATACCAAAGGCCCAAACTGGGGACACCTTTAAGGTATTTCAGTATGCGCTTTACAGCAAGCATATGAGATTCTTTTGGATTAGCCTGATATCTGGCACATAAACATGTTGCAAACATTATATCTGGTCTACTGGCAGTTAGGTACATCAGTGAACCAATCATACCTCTATAGGTAGTGATGTTCATTGGCTTACCATTAGGATCTGAATTCATGTTCAGTGGTGTAGAAATTGGAGTGGGTTTAGTTTGTGAAGAGTTCATATCAAATTTCTTTAATATATATCTCTAACATATTTCTCTTGATTAATAAAAATACCATCATTGGTTTGTTTAATCTGAAGACCTAAGAAATATGTTAATTCACCCATTAAACTCATTTCATATTCTTTTGACATTATTTTCGAAAATTTCTTGCACATATTTTCATCAGTAGAGCCAAATATAATATCATCAACATAAATTTGTACCAGCAGAAGATTACCTTTTTCTCGAAGAATGAACAAGGTATTGTCAATTGCACCTCTTTTAAAACCATGTGCCAGTAAGTGTTTAGTCAGAGTGTCATACCAGGCTCGTGGTGCTTGTCTAAGACCATAAAGTGCCTTGTCCAGACGATACACCCAGTGAGGATGCTTTTCATCAATAAAGCCTGGTGATTGCTTGACATAAACTTCTTCTTCCAGAGTTCCATTCAAAAATGCACTCTTTACATCCATCTGGTAGACTCTGAACTTGTGATGAGCAGCAAATGCTAGGAACATTCTGATAGCTTCGAGTCTAGCTACTGGAGCAAATGATTCATCAAAATCTTCTCCAGATTAGACATACCCCTGGGTAACCAATCTGGCCTTGTTTCTGATTACATGACCATCTTCATCAACTTTGTTTCGGAAGATCCATCTGGTGCCAATAGGTTCTTTCTTTCCAGCAGGGAAAGGCACCACATTCCATACTTTGTTTCTTTCAAACTGGTAAAGCTCTTCTTGCTTAGGAATCACCCAGCTTGGATCTTCCATAGCCTCGTCAATCTTCTTTGGTTCTATTAGTGATAAGAAGCTGACATAAAGACATTGGTCACTCGAGGCTCATCTGGTCTGAACCCCTCTAGTGGGATCACCAATTATTTGATCAATTAGACTATTGACCAGGATTGTTATGAACAATAATATCAGTGAAAGAATTCAGTTGATTTCCCTCTGGTGTGGCTTCAGGAAGAGGCTCTTGCCAGACTATCTCCACATCTTCATCTGAATCAGTGAGATTACGATTTGTATCATAAAATTCTTCATTGTGAGTCATTTCCTGGAGTACTGGTTCAGTATCCTGGAGAGCTAATTCAAAGTTTTGGAGGACTGGTATAGTTTCAACTGAGACTGATACTTGGGGAGTAGTTCGAACATCTGATCCAATAGAAATTTCAGAGGGTAGTTTGAAATTTACTGAAGGATATAAAGGAGTACTACTGGGAGGAATAACTTCTTTAACAGATTCCAGATCAGGATGACTAGAAACTTCTTCAGATAAATCTTTATTGTAGTTGATAGGATCAGATTTATCAAAGACAATTGGAATTACTGGGGTTGAATCAAGGACTGGCTTCTTATTGATTGCTTCATTTGATTCATCGAATGTGACATGGATTGACTCATGAACTTTCTTCAGTCGTTTGTTGTAGACTCTAAAGGCTTTACGAATTTCTGAATAGCCAAAGAAAAATCCTTCATCAGCTTTGGTGTCGAATTTGCCTAACTGACTGGAATCGTTCAGGATGTAAACTGGACATCCAAAAACGTGGAAGTACCAAATATTTGGTTTCCTTTTTCTCAGCATTTCATATGCTGTCTTCTTGTGTCTTTTCACATAGACTGATCGGTTCTGGGTGTGACACGCAGTAGCAATTGCCTCAGCCCAATAACTGGTTGGAAGACCAGATTCATCAAGCATACTCCTGGCAGCTTCTATCAGTGTACGATTCTTTCTTTCTACAACATCATTTTGTTCTGGCGTACGAGCTGATGAGAAGTTCTGGGAGATGCCAGTGTCTGCACAAAATTTCTCCAGAGTTGCATTTTGGAATTCTGTTCCATTATCACTTTTTAACTGACACACTTTATGCTTGTGTTTGAGTTCAATCTGCTTGATGTGACTGATGATTTCAGCAACAACATCACCTTTAGACCTGAGAAAGATAACCCAACAATATCTGGTATATTCATCAACAATCACCAGGGTGTATCTTTTACCAGCAAGAGTCCGAACGTTCACTAGACCAAAGAGATCCATATGAAGAGGTTCAGTTATGCTGAAATTTTGCTTGGTCTTCTTAAAACTGGCACGCTTCTGCTTTCCCTTCTCACATCTTGGACATGGCCTTTCCTTAATGAAGGAAACTGAAGGTATCTCATCTGCAAGTTGTTTTATGGACAACTTATTAATATTTTTGAAATTTAAATGGGATAACCTTTTATGCCATAACCAGTTTGTGTCTTCATCAGCCTTAATATAGAAACACTGCTCTGAAGGAGAGCTTTCCATATCCATCACATACACATTTCCTTTTCTGGGAGAAATCAATACTACCTTCCAATCTTTGTTAAATACGATGCCTTGAGAAATATTAAACAACACCTGGTAGCCATTGTCACATAGTTGGCTTACACTTATTAGGTTATATTTCAAACCATTAACATAAGCCACCCGTCTGAACTTGACCTGTCCATTGTTCAGAACACCATACCCCTTAGTCTTTCCACAACGATCATTCCCAAAAGTAATAGAGGGTCTGTCAGAAATGGTGAACTCCTCCAACAAGGTCCTACATTCGGTCATTGTCCTGCCAGCAGCGCTGTCAAGATACCAAATATATTTCTTTCGATTGCCCTACACATCCACCAGATTGATTAGTTATGTTTGAGAACCCATCGATTGATGGGTTCTCTGGATCCAGCCTTGTGGACCCTAGCAGGTATCTGGTTTAGTTCACTTTCTTCAATTTTGGGTTTTACATCAAAAACCAATGGGACTGATAATTTTGAAACCTTTTTCTTCTTTTCACTGGAGGAAACATTTTTGACTTTTTTTGCAAAAGGTTTTGAAATTTGTTTAGGGCCAGAAGAAGTACCCTCAAAATTATTCAATCTTGCATTACAGCTTTGGACTTGACGAGCCAGTAGTTGAAACTGGCTTTCTAAACTTAACAAAATTTCCTTTTCAGATGACACCTTAGCCTTTCCAGATGACTGGACTTGTGGCTTTGGTGGAGGACTGGTTTTCTTCTTCTTAACCTGGAGGTTCTTAGAAGCAGTCTGAGGCAAAGGTTTCTCCTGATTGAACTTTTTGACTGGAACAGTCATCTGGGATGCTCCAGTAGTAACCTCGGGTAATGGAGTTGGTATTATACTGGCCTTGGGTGTGGTAGGTTTATCATAAATGGTACTTGGTCGAACAATTTCTGGTAACTTGTCAATAACAGGAATTAAAGCAGCAACATGTATATTTCCATCTTGAAATGCACGTTTTTATGATGGAAATTGATTTACTGCAGCATCATAAGGTTTTCTGGTTTCAAGCCAAGACTTAATGACTTGTTTTTCACTTTATAAAACATTTTCTAATTCCTCTTTTTCTTGACAAAGTTGTTCAGTTACCAACACCTGGGCTTGAAATGCCAGTTCAATATCTTGAAGTTCTTTCAGTTTAGATCTTAAAGCAAATATTTCAGAGGAATCAGTTTCAATACCATTTAAGCTATCAAATCTGACAATTTCCACAAAATTTAAATCTGAACTAAGAGCTTCAGCAATATCTAGTTTTAATTCTGGATCAGTCTCTTTATCATAATCACTAACCTTTTTGATGACTATATCCACCCATCTACCAGATGTGACATCATCCTTCACCAGATGCTCTTCATCAGCCAGAGCCATATAACAACAATCTCTCTCCTCTTCTTCATCGACTAATGAGTCATCAGAGGGAGTCCATACTTCTTTAGCAACCATGCACTTATTATTATTATTATTATCATTCAATTGTTGTGCCATGAGTGCAATCTGAGCCTTAAGCTTTTTGTATTTGTGCTTGTAATTATCACCAGGCTTGTTATAAGAAGTTGAAGGACCAGATTGTGAGACATAATGACTGGACTTGCACTCTTTCATGAAGTGACCTTTTCTGCCACACTTAAAGCATGTCAGATTTGTCTTATCAGTGGAAGAACTGGGTGCATTGTGTCCAGTGGGTCTGTTGGCTCTTGCTTTAAAACGGTTAAACGTCTTAGCAATCATTGCTACCAGATCATCACTGTCATCTTCATCACAATCTGGAGAGATATTATCAGTGACTCCAGAATCCATGAAATCAGACATCATCTTCTACTTTGAAAATACATTCTCTACAGATAATAAAGCTGCACACGGTGGCGTAATATGACTAACCACAACAGCATTGTCTGATGCATGGTTTAAAGCATCTCTTTCAGCCTCAATTTGCTAAGTTTCGTTTTCTTCAGTAAATCTAAAAGCCCCATACAGAGTTGAAAGTGTATGTGTGCAGAGTTTTTCCTTGTCTTAAAACCAATATCATATGAAGACCATTTAGTAGGAAGAATATCACAAAATTGCTCCAGAAGTATATCCTTGTCTTTGTTAACACCAAGGGACTTTAACTGATTTACGATAGACATAAATCTGGTATAAGTACCAGTTAAAGATTCGTTGGGTAGAGCAAAAAATGACTCATACTTCTTGTTTAGAGAGACTTTTCTGGTACTAACAGTGTCAACACCTCCTTCATACTGGTTCACTAACTCATCCCACAAAGCTTTTGCATTGGGATAGAGAATTAGTGTAGGGATAAGAGTTTCAGGAACGACACCAAGGATCATGTTTCTGAGAAGGGTATCATGCGATACCAGTCTCTTCTCCTCTTCTTACTAGTGTTCCTCTCTTTTTCCCTCTCACTCCTTAATCTAGTTGGATCAAAGAGTGTATTGAGAGGAAGTATAGGGACATAATCATTTAAGGTTTTTAGCATATTCCTATCAATACCAGTAACATGAAGTATAATCCTAGCTTTCCACGTACTAAATTCCTCATCAATCCCACTGAATTTGGGACAGGGAGTATTAGAGTAATGCACATGTACGTGTGGAGAAGCAGGTATCGGGGGAGATATAGGGTTGTTATTAACATTATTTGGTGAAACAAGTGGGTCAATATTTGCATTAGTTTCATTAGGGTCAGGTCCAGAACCTTGTGTATTTTCCGGGATTGCCATCAGTTAATAGCAGATCTAGCAAGTATATTAGCTTTCTGCTCTGATACCAATTGTGAAGTCCCTCACCGATGGTTTAACCCACGAGTGTAAAATACGACAAGTCAAGTATGCACTAGATAAGGACTAGTATTTACGTAAATATAAATGCAAGAGTATAAATAAGTAAATACAAGACTTAAGCAATAAATAAGCAAGTAAATAAAGGTGGAACACAAATGTAATTTTCAATGTGTATTTTATTTATTGATGTATAAACAAAATACAAGGTTGTTTCGGAACCTAGATAATACCAAAGTAAGTATCTAAACAACCTTATGATTTACAAGTGATCTGTACTTGCGAAATAATCTCCTTGATCGAAATACATAAAGTTGTGAAGTATAACTGTTTAGATCGAGAGTATTGCAAAAGTAATTTGAAAGAGAAAGATGACTTGGTATTTATAGGCAAAATAATCTCTACAGTGATTATTTTTCCGTACAAATGTGGTTGGGAGCATGTAAGGAACTTAGGTATTTTCCTTAAATGCAATACAGAAAGTACAAGGATAAAGTCACTTTGATTGTGACTTGTCACCTTTTAGCCAACCACCATTACACGCGTGTGTACCTTTTTACATGGGACAAATGAGATATCCGGGAAAAGGCGTGTAAAGGTAATAAAGTCAATTCCTCATAATCAGTGTTCAGACTTGTAAGGTCTAGAACACTGACAAGGACTCTAATCGTTGATCTGGTAAGTCTGCCAGTGGGTTCCGCCACATGTCAGTCTTCTTCTTCAGACTTCAGTGAGAAGGTCTTCAGTAGAGTAGATCTGGACTGGAGTGAAGTTCAGTGAATAAATCCCGAAGGCTCCAGATTTCCTGTACAAGTAAAGCTTCATTAGACTTCAATAATTTCTGGACAAATCTTCAGGATTGCTCCAGTTTTCAATTCTGGAGCAAGTCCAATAAAACGGGACCTAACAAACTTCAACCATTTATTTATAAGAATTCTCATCATACAAAGACCTTATCGGCTAATATATATACAGTTTGACCAATAACTTTACAACACATATATCAAGCCTACCCTCGAGGACTAAACATCTTGCTAATATAGTGACATCTAATCATCATCAAACCTACAAATAATTTCATCTCTTTCCCTCGTACTAAAGTCATGCTACAAACATTTAATTCAACTAACTAAGCATATCATAACAACTTAAGTTTAGATAACCCATACTAGATTACTCAAATTTCTTAAACCACTACACATCATATGACTGCAATTAATCATCAATCAATAGATATCTAGGGGGATCATATTGCGGATTATTCAAATCCCTTAAACTGCAGCTCTAATACCACTTGTTACGCCTGTTTTTTTTATATAAAGAAAACTTCATTTAACTTTTATAGATAGATATGTATTTGGTAAATACATATCTATTCCACCACACTGAATATCAAGTTATTACAAAACAACAAAACAAAAAAAAATTAGAAATAAAAACTGCTTACAAGCAACCAAACACATTTGACATGACTCAGTTTTACGACCCCATGGCCAAACTTAAAGAAATCGACACATTAAGTTCGTAAAATATGGGCTAGTAATGTAACAAGGATAATATACTCGGCTGTAATTTAAAGATAACACTTGCGTAAACCTTCAGCAAGTGCTCATCCACGGCCATGGCTTCTTAGGGCTCATCCTTTATGGTTGCTCATCGTAACGCCAAATCCATTTGCACCTACGGCATTTATAATTAAAAAAATAAGCATATCGCTTAGTGAATATATAGAAAGTAAGCACATGAATGTTCTGCATTGTATAAACTTTGTATGTATGATACTGCTTGATATTGACTGCAAGTACAGTCTGCCAGCTGCTCAATTCTATTGACCAGACTACACGTATATAGCCAAACTCCATATAACCCTATATGCCCGCTAAACAAAATATGGACATCATATCATTCTGAAATTATACTGTTCATGATATAGACTGCATGTATAATCTGTCAACGGCTCAATTATATGGACCAGACTACACGTATATAGCCAACCTCCATATAATCCTATATGTCAAACAAAATATGGACTATCATATCATTATATAACTATATGCACAAATGGGTAAAGTGATGTCCTCTAATGGTCCAACGTCAACTTGCATGTATTCATGTAGTCCGCACATTAAACTTGTGATCTCAAATTTAAATCACACAACTCACATAATGATCAAGATATAAACAATTACATCAAATAAACACTCCCACCATCATATATATACCTAGCACATCACACATCACACAACTCACATAATGATCACAACGCAGATAATTATATCAAATAAACGCTCCCCTCATTAAATATCCAGCTTGCACATTGTTAGTCTAATGACCATCTTAGCTAACTCATTTCTAATCTAATTAACATTCCAACTAATGCACCAATTGATTTAATATCGTAGTCATATCTACACATGAAATATCAACAATTAGAATATTGCCAACCGCATAATTATCAACTGCGACTTGGTAATAATGGTTAATATTCAAGTAAATGCCTAGACCCCAAATAAGTAATACTACTAGTAACAATTAATGCTTACTTATTTAACCATCATATCATTTAATAATGAAACTTTTATTGCTAATGAATAAATCATCGCAATACCTGGCATACTCTTATCGGTAACTGCAAGTTTTCACTACCACGTCTTATATGTTATCATAACTAACATTTAAACGAATCATCAGATTACTACACATAACTATTTATTAACGTCTGTCATATCATATCACTGCTAACGTACTACACCAGTTCAACTGCTCGGTTCTCAAAAAGATATCAGAACAGCAAACAACACATGTACATAACAATTCAAACAATAAAACAAATACAGCAATATCCATCCGTGTAATCAGATGAAATCCCTTACTCGCATGTAATCTAATTTCATATGATCACCTGCCAGTTTAAGTTCTATATACTCACTTGTAGCCCTGCTACAACAAAGATTTGTATTTCTCTAAAACCATGGTTACCTATAATCAATTCCATATAAATCATCAATATTAAAACACATTGTCTGTTCTAATTTTTCTTTGCCCAATCCTTTCCAAGCCAATTATTTTCAATTCCTTATCGTTATTTCATCATTATCTTACAAAATCATAACTCTTTTTTTTTTTTACATTTTATGTCACATAACGTGACACAAAAACTATCTCCAAATCTTACCAAATTATTAACATATGCTTCTTAGCTGAGCCTGGATACTAAGTAATTAATATGGACCCAAACAGTCATCCTTTCTTGACCTAAAATATTTTTATATAACTATTAATTAAACTAGAAAACTAGAAAATAATATCTTAAAAGAATGATAATCAAAACCTAATATTGATTAGAAATGATTTGGCATATTTAATTTTGCCCGAAATCCGTTTTTCCTCCTCTTCTTCTTCGCGTTCCTTTCCTGGTAGACTATACCTTCGTTTTAAGTTTTCCTTCGGCCGACTTGGTTTCTTTTTGGATAAAATGATCATCTTGATCACATATATATTATTTTATACATTGATTTAATTTCCAATTTATTCTTTAAGTCCCTCATTTCCTTTATCCTTTCAATTTAAGTCCTTTTTCATTATCGCAATTTAACTCTTTGAGTCTCAGACATTTAATTATACTTTCTATTAAAATACTAGATCTTCCATTTAATTTATATGACTTCTTAATAATATCATAATATTAGGATTTTGGGGTGTTACACATGAGGTTCATGAATTCGTTACATATGCTATTCAGGATGTGAACATGCGTGACACAAGTATACAAAGAAGCCAAAAACGTTGGCAATTTGAACATACTTGCAAAGGTAAATAGTATGTGCGAGAAACTTAGATTAGATATATTTAAGCATTTTATATATTCATTTACGATATATATAAATGAGAGATGTTTCAAAAGCATTTTTTTTAACGAGAAATAATTATGCATTACTGCAGAAAGCTTAGAAATGACCAACAGAGTCGGCACCAAATTACATGTTAAAGGGTGCAAATTTAAAAAATCAATAAAAAATTTAAAACTATATGACAAAATTTAAATTTTGAGGGGGACATTACCCTCTTTCGATACCGCCTTTGCTAAACAAGAGTTCCGACTATACCTCAAATGTCCACAAACTGCGTGTATGAAAATAAAATCTATAAATTAATCAACATATTTAAACATAGCTAACAAAGGTTTGGGAGCCCATTAAACAAGAAAATGAATTCCAAAGGCTCAAACTTTAATAAGCCAATTTAATTATTAAAAAAAAAAAAGGCTCGCTCTTATAGACGTGGGCATTGGATCCAAACCGGTGGAACCGAACCGGTTCTGGTCAACCAAATAGGATTCGGTTTTAACCGGAACCGGTTTGGAACCGGTTCTTGGTCTTGAAAACCCGAACCGATAGAACTGAAAATATATGTTCCGAATCGGTTCGGAACCGAACGGGTTCCGGAATCCACTCCTAATTGTTTTTTTTTTTCCAGAACTTAAGGGCCGTTAAAGGTCTTTTTTTCATCGTAAATCAATTTTGGGCCACTTGATTGTTAATACATCGAGCCATAAGACCTAAAATACCTTAATATTGCTAAGGTATTTGACAAAACCACTTGAAAAAAATTAAAAACTCAATCATAATTCATTTAACGGCCGTTTAGGCCCATTTTTCATTGTAAATCGATTTTGGGCCATTTGATTGCTAACATACCAAACCTTAAGACCTAAAATACCTTCATAATGATAATATCTAGTGAATTAACACAAAAAATTCAAATTTATTTCACAAAAACCACTTGAAAAAAATTTAAAACTCACTAATAATTCATTTAACAGCCGTTTAGGCCAATTTTTTCATCGTAAATCGATTTTGGGCCATATGATTGCTAACACACCGAGCCTTAAGATCTAAAATACCTTCATAATTATAATATTTAGTAAATTAACACAAAAAACTCCAAGTTATTTCACAAAAACAACTTGAAAAAAATTGAAAACACACTAATAATTTATTTGACGGGCGTTTAGGCCAATTTTTTCATCCTAAATCGATTTTCGGCCAGTTGATTGCTAACACACCAAGCCTTAAGAGCTAAAATACATTCATAATGATAATATCTAGTGAATTAACACAAAAAACTCCAAGCTATTTCACAAAAACCACTTGAAAAAAGTTGAAAACTCACTAATAATTCATTTAACGGCCGCTTAGGCCAATTTTTTCATCGTAAATCAATTTTCGGCCACTTAATTGCTAATACACCGAGCCTTAAGACCTAAAATACCTTCATATTGATATTATCTAGTGAATTAACACAAAAAACTCCAAGTTATTTCACAAAAACCACTTGAAAAAAATTGAAAACTCACTAATAATACATTTGATGGCCGTTTAGGCCAATTTTTTCATCGTAAATCGATTTTGGGCCACTTGATTGCTAATGGCTCGAGCGTAAGACCCAAGATACCTACCAAAATGATAAGATATAGTTAATTGACACAAAAAAACTCCAAGTTACTTCACAAAAAACACTTGAAATAATTAAAAATTCACTAATAATTCAATATAATTCATTCTTTTTCGTCAAAAACGCATACTTTTATTATAGACCATCTTAATCTTCAACAAAGTTCAAATTCATCAATCAAATACAATGTTTTCAACCGAATAACAATGTCTTAAACCAAATAACAAGTCTCCAAACAAATAAAAATTCTTAAACAAATTAAATAGTCTTCAAATTCAAAGTCTTCAATCTTCATTGTCTTCAAATTGTCTTGATTGGTCTTCAAATGGTGTTCTTGAAACATATACAAAGTCTAGAAACAAAGTCTTAAAACAAATACAAACTTTTCAATCAAATAAAAGTCTTCATCTTCATCTTCAATCTTCATCAAGTGGGATTGGTTGTTGTTGAGCTTGAGCTTCATCAAGTGAAATCTCTTCATCGGAAAGTGATAAGGATGTACCTTCCTCAACTTCTTCATTGTGAATATGTTCTTCAAGGTCTTATCTTCAAGGCTTGATTTGTCTTGTCTACTTCCCATGGCGTCCAAGTGGTCTTTGTAGCAAATACACATCTTCAATGATACCGGTGTAAGTCGTCTTCTTCTTATGGACAAAACTCTTCCACTAAATGAAAATGCGGATTCACTAGCAGCGTTAAAGCTTGAGCTCTTAGTAAATCACGTGCCATGATAAATAGAATGGGAAATTGACTTTCCCTTTCCCTCCACCAATTCAATACATTCATATTCATGAAAGCATCAACTCCAAGGCTCACTAGAAAGTTTATTCCGATATACCTATGATACTCGGTGTTCTTGTTCAATGTTGAAGCATCATTTCTTTGACGTTTGGTGGTTGTTTGGATAACATAATTATATAGGTTTATCTTTGAATCCTTGCTTTTTTGGCACCAACAAAAAGAGTAGGAAGAGTAGAAAAACTTGAGCCATATTTGACTTCATAAACCTTATAAATCTTTCTAAATTTACATTAAACTTACTTATTGCCGTCATGGAAAAGTTTATATCCTTTTCATAACACTCCAAACTATCATTTAATTTTTCAATAAGTGTCTCAACGCCGCTAACATTTAAAGAGGGGTTTATTGCAGCGACACAAGCTAAAATTGGGGGCATTTCCATAAAAAAAATTTCAATTTATCTCTCATGGCTTTCACCATGCCTTCATATATACCATCATCCATACACTTAAATTCTATCAACTTTTCTCCAATTTCATAAATTTGATGAAGCACCAAATGACTAATGGAATAATAAACCCCCGAAACCAAACCGTGGTATTTTTAAACACTTCAAGTAAATCTACTAAAGTTTGAATAATTTCCCAATGGTCAAACTTAGAAGATGTCAAACGGTTGTCAACTAAATTATCATGAAAATGATTTAAAGTAGTTTTTTGACGTAAAACACATTCAGACATTGTAAGAGTGGAATTCCATCTAGTAGGACAATTCCAATGAGGTGTCAAATATATCGAATCAGTATCTTTACATAATTTGATATACTTCTTAAGTCTAGTCTTACCCCCCAAAAATACCTCTTTTAACATCTTTACAAAGTCTTTCTTAACAATTTCAATGGCTTCTTCACCCAAACCTCTTTGCACAACCAAATAAAGAATATGTGCAACACATCGACCATGATAAAAAAATACCATCACAAATAGGAGCATATTTTATTTTCAAGTGGTCAACCGCTTTTGTATTATTACTTGCATTATCAAATGATATTGAAAAAATCTTTTGATCAATTTTATAGTATGCAAACACATCCCTTAACTTGTAGTATAGATTTTCACCCTATGAGGTTCCTCAAATTTTTCAAAAGCAATCGCGGGCTTCATCATTTGCCAAGTACTAGGATCTATCCAGTGCATCGTAACACATATGTAAGAACCAGAAAAACCATGAGGAACACTCCAAACATCGGTTGTCAAATTTAAACTTTCAAATTCCGTTATAAGTAGTTTTTTAGCAAATTTCCAATTTTTCATACATGTGTGCTTTAATGTAGAGCGAGTTAGAGTAGTGTACCTTGGTTGGAGTAAGTTTTGAAATGTGGAAGTGACCTATCGGATCGTCCCAATGGTTGAATGGCCAAGCTTTTCTAATGGTCAAGTTGGAAAGTCCTTCACGAACCACTTCCATTTTCCAGTGTTTGTTGACCTTGTGAGGTGCTACCCGCTTCTTGTGCTTTTATTTCACCGCACAATGTAACCTTACATGTTTCCCCAACGTCGAGTTTGCATTTTTCACAAAAAGAGATGGTGACAATAATTACACCAAAGTGTTCAAATACGGGAGTCGTTCTTTTATGATCCGCTATTATAGCCACCAGTGTTGCCTCACTTGGGGAACCAACATCGGTAGATTGCGTTTGTGACGCGGAATTAGGCTCCATTTTGTGAGAGATTTGATATTATATATATATATAATATGTAGAGATATAATGATTTTGGTAAGAGATTTATGAATATATAGTGTTTTTGTAAGAGATATAGAGTGTTCGTAAGTGATGGAATGTGTAAAATTAAGCCTAATTGATGCTACATATATATACTAGTTGTATAATGGTAAAATGGTAATTATTGTGTCAAAAAAGGTAACTAACGGGTCTTAATGGTCAAAATGAACCAAAATCGGCAAATTTTAACGGCTAGTTTTTGGTTTGGTTCCGAACCGGTTCTTGGGTTCGGTTTTTGGAATCAATTCCTTAGGAACCGGTTTGGGACCGATTTTTTCAAAAAAATGTGGAATAGGTTCTTATCTATGGGTTCTTGAGGAACCATAACCGGTGGTTCCAATCAGTTCCGATTCTTAGATTATCCAAATCAGTTTTTTTTAACATTTTTTTTTCCATGTCTACACTCTTATAGGAGTTATAGCTATATATGGGCCATCTCAATTCTCAAAAACTAATCCTAAAAGGCCCAATAATATATGGTTGTTTATTTATGGATTTTCCTGTGATTAACTCGTAAATTAATAGTAGAGTTTTGTACATGTTGATAATTTTAACAAAATGAGGTTTCTTCTACGAGTTAATCACAACAATATAATAATGCACAATGGTTGATAACTATGGAGTTGTTAATGAATTTTGTTCATTTACGGGTTTTTTTGTGATTAACTTTAATTTATTTGAAGCACTTTGATGGTTAAGGTATTCGATATCTATACTATATTATAAAGTAAATTTCACTGTTTAAAATGTAAGTTTCAACATTTGCTTTTTCAAAATGTCTCTCATATGTATTCTATATTTACCCGATTACAACTATAATACCCTTTTGCTTTTCTTAAATCTTAACAAATCATTTTTTTTCTCTCTGCTTCATAAATCATTTATTCCTCAAATTCATTCAAATCATTTATCTCAAAAACCGCACATCGATAAATTATAAAAATTATATGAGCGTTCTTAAAATTCCGAGCTCTTTCAGTAGAGAGGTCATTCGATATACTTTCGACGAATTTTTAAATCCGAGGTGAAACCCGTACGGTTAAGGCATTTGACTATCACACTCTATGACCTATCAAACTTTATGACCTATCACCTTCACCATTTCACCGCCATAAAGCGCGAGTACTTACTCTCATAGTTTTAAACGCCAATTATTAACGAATATGTTTGAACTTGATTGGATGAACCGATGCATAGGTCGACATGGTCATAACTTTCCAATCTTCATAGAAACCTGCTGTGAACATGAATAATTCTCATTCTATGTGATTCAAGATGAACTGATATTTGATCTTTATATAATTAACATTTAGGGCCTAATGGCCTTATCACTTTTGACTTAAAACATAGACTTTACAAGACGGCCCCTCCTAATCATAATGACTCTTATTTCTTACTAAAGTCAAGATAATGGAACAAATGCATGACAAATAGTATTAGATATAGAGGTGGGTTAATTGGTTCCGGTTATTTTTTTTAGTAACCAAAATCGGTTAATTTTTTTAAAAAAATTAATCGATTTTGATTAACCTATATTGGTTAATAACCGGTTAGTGTACGAAAAAACCTTAACCGGGGTAACCGATTACGGTTAAAAAATCCGGTTAACCGAATAGGTTAACCTATTTTCGGTTATTATTAACTGAAGCAGAAAACTATACAGATTATTAATAATGTATAAATATCCACTTACTTAATTAATAATATAAATATTAGGAATAATATATAGGTTAACCGGTTATAGGTTAATATTATTGGGAAAAAAACGGTTAATGGTTAACTGGTTAATAACCGATTATTGTTTTGAAAGTGATGATCGGCTACTAACCTACGGTTAATAATAACCTATAACCAGTACAGTACAAATCGGTTATGTTAACCAGTTTTTGAACGGATCGGTTAGGTTAACCGGTTTTTTTGTGCACCTCTAATTAGATATATTTGGTATCATATCACTAAAAGTAACTTTATATATCCAAATAACCGCTATATGAACATTGATATACGGATCAGAGTATAATAATGTTGAGCCATGGATTCGCTGAGAGACTCAGCGAGCTACTTTGTCAGCGAGTTCTCAGCGACCATCAATATCTTCGAGTCCAAAGGATAAATTCAATGACTCACCGCCATGTTTTGTATGTCAAGTATGGGCGGGAATATGAAGATAAGAAGACTGGTCCCCAATGACAAGTGTTGACAGATCAAGATGGAACCATGTGACCTTGTACCGTTCTGGTACTAAGGTGTTTCTCTTTCATGCCGTTTTCGTAAAGAAACAAGATGAAGAAAAGAGAACTCTTCAGATCTGACTTATCCACCAATAGATGGTTGACAACCTTCATGTGTCAACATCTATTGGGTTGTCATGTGATTCTCATATCTGCCTGTATAAAGAATCGCTTGACCTAGCCGTAGCTCTTGTTGGTTTGTCCATAGGTAACACTTAGTGTGTTTTTTCTCTCTTTGTATAATTGTTAAGTTTTTGGTTTGTCGAAAAACTTAACAATATTTTATATTTTATTTCTTTGTAAAACCGATAATGTATTTACTGTTTAATCAATAAAATATATGATTAAACTTCTTTACTTTCTTGTCTATTGTTTTTGAAGTAATTCACATTAGTTGTTAATTACATAATCGTTACAAACCTGAGACTTTCAAATAATAACGTAAAAGAAGTATATGTCGATATATTTCCCGGGAACATAACATATTTGGGCATCTGATCGAGCATTATCTGTACTCGTTTCTAAAGTGCTTACGTGATTATTGTCCCTTCCATACATGAAGAGCTAGTTGACTCTTAATCCATTTCTTGTTTTCTAATCATTAAACACTAATCTATTCTTAGAATGTTTGTAGATTTGCCACAAAATCGAAAGATTTGCAACTTTTTACTTCTAATTTAGAATCAAACTATATATGGTCTTTTTTGTATAATTTTGGCTCTTTCCTAGATATGATTCACTCATTTTCTTTAGTTTTTGGTAATCTATGATTCTTGTGTAGACCATTCGAGCATCATTTACATACACTACGGCACAAGGAAAGAAGTTTATTTTGTCGTTTAGCATCATATGCTAAAGAGTCTCTTTAGCATATTGTGTCGTCGCCCAAAAAAAAAAACCGTCTACTATTGTAGTTTTTCTTGTAATGACATATACGGAGTCGATGCCAGTTAAATTAACCTAGCGGCCAGCCGGCCAATACCTTGATCCGTACTTTGGTAGTACGAACATTGTTACCCTTTTTTTCTTCCACATATCGACAAATAATTGCGAATAGGGATACGCGCATTGAAGCTATATTGGAAGAACAATCATAAGTGAGATCGACATGTATGCGACACAAATGCTCTCCTAGTCCCACTTCTAAACTCAACTTGTTATTATTTATCATATCCCTCAATGTAACCAAAAATAATTGCACATTCCACTGGCTTCAATTATATTTATGTGTGTAGTTTTCTTCATGATTATAGCTTGGAAATATTATATGTCTTACGTCCGATCCAAACATATAATGCTAGTCCCCATCTTTGCCACTTTATAACATCATCTTTTTTATAACATCATCTTTGTTTCCTAATTAAAATGCTTGATCACCACTAACTCCGGATGTGGGAATTAATTTTTGCATTTGCAAATTGTCCATATATTAATGCTTATTTTTGTTGAATTGGTACAAGTTGGTACGACAATGTTGATGTTCAATTCCCCTATTTTCTAATAAGTAATTTATTTGTACAATTGTTCAATTTTGGGTTGTCGATCAATCATGTATGAATTGACCAACAACCAAAACTTATAATTCTGGTTTACTAATCTTAAAACGTGCCCGTAAAACAGGAAAAGCGGACCAATAAAACTGTTTAATTAGTAAAACTTTTTTTTTTTTTAAGCTTTACGCCCTTAATTACTTGCACTCTATCAAGGTTAATTGGTTGTTATTAAAATAAGGTAAAGTGCAAAAAACTCTTTAATTGTGGTAGAGAATCACAAGTTTCATCCACGCCGTTATCTTTGTACCCAAGTCATCCATGTGTTAGAATTTTTGTCCTGCTCCCGGCCGGTTAAATCTCACATATGCATTCCTTGAAATATTAACAAGTTTATTTCACATGTATAAAAAATGGAGAAAGTTTGTGAGGTAAATAATAAGAGGAATTGAAAGAAGGTGAATAAAATGACACAATTACTCCCCACGAGACTTGATCATGACATAGTTAACAGAGGGGTTATAACGGCAGGGACAAAAAGCTTATGGCAAGGATGTTTATGGTGTAAATTTTACGACATGGATGAAAAGTGTTATACTAGCTGGACCACAAGGACCGTTTGTTGCATTTTACCTTATAAAATAGCAACCTAGCTAGTAGCTACTTTTTCATATATCTGTTTGTAACCATCCTATATTTGTTATGTTTCAATTAATTAACCCATGAACTTCTAAAGTTTGTCATATTTAACCAACGTATAACTTTAAGTACCGAATTGTCAACAATAAAATTTTGTGTTAGATATAACATGTCATAATTTTTTTTATATTATTTTTTGAATATTTAGAAATAAATAAAAAACTAATATATGGTTATTTTTAAATCATTAATTGTCCCTTGACTATGAAGTATAATTAACCAACATATAGACATATAGTGGATAAGGCTCTTATGAAGACATTATTAAACAGTGGGTATATTGGAAACTTTTCTAAAGTAATTGCTCTAAAGATATGGGTGCTCTTTGCAATTGCACACTTTTCTGTCTATATTTTTAGCTAGGTGTGTGAGTGTATTTAAGATTCCAATTACATGAACATACAGTGGATCATGTTTGCTAACAGTGTAGAACAACCCTACCTAGTTGCCGCATACATATATGTATACGAGCATGGTACCCACGCAATGCGGTGGAGATGACATTAGTTGCGATGTGATGGCGTCGGCGTCAAGTGGTATTGGTAATTGATACAAAGATATTTGATTTTGAGGGATAGTGAATATCTTTTAAAAGATATTGAAATGGTTGTGTAAGTTAATTAATTAAGGGTAAAATGATAATTTTACATGTCTCAAAATTGTAAACTTTTCAACATAGAGGTATAATTTTTATATAGTAGTATAGAATTATAGATATACAACGGTGTACAACAGCCATATCTAGATGATATACGTTTCGTAAAATGAAAAAAATTCAGAAGTCTTTTTGAGCATCGATCACCTAATTTATAATGCAGCTTAAGTTGTAGACTTGTAGTATGCATATTCTTTTATTGAAACTATAATACACAATTATCAAATATCATCTAACTTTCTTATATGTTTAGCATCACGGTTTTACGATAAATAACTACATATGTGTGATGTTGAAAATGGGGCATTGCATACAGTATATATGAAGGGTGATAATGTTGGTCAATTAGCACTCATAGTGATTGCACCCCACCAGTGCTGTTGTGTATACCACTCTGAAATTAATAAAGCATATCATCATTAATTTCTAACATTGCTAAAGCGATGATTCGTTTGCTGCTTGCATCATAATTCACAATAAACAAAAATAAATAATCTTATAAGAAAAATTTAATCAACTATCTTCATGAATCATGATGAATTAATTTTTCTTATGATACATTTTAAACTTGTATATGTACACTTTACTTATGTAAAAGATTAAAAATTAATGATTAATTAAAACTCAAATTTTGAAAAAAATTTATTCAAAGAGTGTTGTACATCTCTATAGATAACCAATCCGAGAAAGCAACAAATAACTTTAGTACGAAATTGATTGATTTCATCAGCATCCATTAACTTTTTATGATTCTCCAAACCACCACTTTAATGTGACACCCAAAGAAAAAAGAGATGTTTTATGATAGAAATAAATAATGGCAAGAAAGCTTATTAGATTAGCATTATTCACAAGTACACAAACTCATGAAGATGATAATATATTTGATTGCTTTACCATCGTTCCAAAAATATGTATATCACTAATTTAACGGCTCCAATTTGTGTATACAATATTTTGGTTTGTTGAAATATCAAACCAACAATATCTACCTATTATATGATGAGCTATTTTTTTTTTTTTTTTTGGAACTACTAAATTGCATTAAACTTGTTTTTCGGCAAGACGCCGAAGAACAAAATAATTATAGTTACATCAAAGTAATAGGACACTTTTGCCATAACGGCGACGAATACATTGAGTTACGATCTCTACTAGCTAGCTAGTTACCCACAAAAAAGAAACTGAAACAATGGACTTTAAAATGTCCCTATCTTTAAACACTCTAGCATTTCGGTTTTTCCAAAGAGACCATCACCAGACGAAACAAATAGCTTGTATATCCCGTTTAGTCCTTGCGGGAATCAAATGCTGACGACACCATTCCTCCAACTCCTTCGGATTTAAGTTAGGAATTTCTATTTGCAACCAGTTAGATAAAAGAAGTCTGGTCTCTCTAGTGACTGTACGTACAATCACAAAATCTTCAAACCCATCTTCACAAACTGGGCACCATAACGACTCCACCACAATTCCTTTTGCCAAGAGATTTATTCGGGTAGGTACGTAGGCGGTTTCTTAGCAAACGCCATACGAAAACACTGACCTTTTTTGGGATCACTTTGTTCCATACAGTAGGGGGGTTGTCAACAGGAAGCAAGCATTTATCAATAGTTTTGCAAATACAACATACCGAGAAAGTGAAATTCCCATTCAGATTCCAGCTCCAATCATCACTTTGGTCGTTTGTTTGTACTGAGCTCAACATCTGATTAATACCCGCTAGTTGTCAACATGAACTACTTTTTTTAATTACCTAGTTGTCTAAGGAACTTTTAAAATTGTTCACATATGTATAATATATTGTATGTTATCAAACTTTCAATTGATGCATCTTTTACATCTTTCACTTGTCTACTTATTTCAAAGTTACCGATATTAAAAGTTCATTGTCCATTGGAACACCCGGAGTAATATTAATATATTTATTTGTGCAATAAGAAAACTTTTGTAGCTATATATCATTTTTATGCACCTTATTGGTTAAGGTAAGAGAGTATGTCAATGTGGGGTTGTGAAATTTGTAGAGGCTTTATAAAGCCCTTTAAAACCCGGTTCTCAATAGAATACAATATGAATATAGTAGAATTTGCTGTTAAAAAAGAAGAGTTTAAGGTAAGACTGTGATCGAGAGTGTGATTTTTAAGCCTTTTCTATAATATGGTTTTATGCTAGCTACTAATAAAACTTATGTATCTATAAGCGAAAACGCTTGTTATGATTATTTGAATTTCTCCTCTCAAAGTACTAGAAAAATATCCTTTTCTTATTCGGTTCAGTTTGGGTTCCATGATTTTTGCTCATGTCTACATACAAACAATTATATATTAAATCAAATTTGAATTAAATCAAAAGCCATATGTGAAGTATCAATCAAAATCAATCTATCTATTTAACCACTCTATATAGGTGAAAAAAAATTAAAATATGCGGAAAATTGAAAATTGCTTTCATTCTCAAAAAAGATGAGATGGTGCGTTCAATGATTGTCTACAAAATTCCATACACTAACTGCTATGCATTTGCAATCACCAGCGCTCAATCATGAGCATTGCTATATTGACTTCAAGAATTCCTGAATGACAATCCCTTCTCCAGATTAACCGCCATCATTAGTTTGAATCAGTCATTGCGTTTATAGATTAAGAATTCGATCATCACCTTGAATGCCAAAAGTTTTTCTAGAAGCGGTGGTCTATTTACCTTTGAGTATAGGTAAAACTGTTTACATCCCACCTCTCACATAAAAGATTTTGTATTAGGCCCGATAGTTATTTATATATAGAGTTGCTGAATGTTCTTGTACACTTTCTTTTGATCTTGTATAGATCTTCAATTCATCCCATCTAAATCCATGTTACGTAACCATCTACTAATTAATCAACTCCTTGTGTATGAAAGATAATTTTAAGGTAGTTGATGAGGGGTGTCATGATTTTCATCAATCGGGACTTGTATTTGATCACGACTTCTTTGTTTTTCCTCATCTGACACCGACGATGTCTCTGTAGACATCGTCGAGTCACTCTGACAACTACAACTACCAAAAGACGACGTTCTACTCGAAATTGGTGTTGCCAAAAAAGTTGGGTTCACTTGTCCCGCCATAATTACCAAATATTTCTCTTCAAAAACATGAGACTCTTTGTGACTAACCGGTTTAGTGTCGCCGTCTCCTTCTCCTTGGCCAGCCTCGAGGTCTCTTTCTACGTCACCCGAGAGCTTCCAATAAGAGCACGCAAGGATTAAAAGAGCGAAAGCAATGAGGCCCAACATGGCAGCCAGGCCTCCAAATAGGTATGGAACCGGCGAATGCCACGGTGATCGTTGAATCGTGACCGGCGATGATGGTGCCATTAAGGAAGTTGATTGAGTAGTCATGAATAATTAATAGTGATTTTTCACTTGGTTAATTAGTAGTTGGAAAGAAATTGATTTGAGAGTGGATGAGTGGATTAGGAAGTGGTTCTCTGTGATGCTATTTATACACGAAAATGGAGTATATTTTTAATGAATAATATATCGTCCTATCTAATAGTTTTATATTTTTTTAAGTACACAAAGATTATTTCCTGTTATTTATTTGGGGTTACCCACACTGACAAAATGCACTATATATGTCCACGAATGAAAAAAAAAAACTAGGTAGTCAAATCCTATCAAAATTACTGCTAGTAACCGAAAAAACATTTGTCAAAAATCTGTTAGGCTAAAACCCCTTTTGAATTAGATTTGAAATTGAGACCTATGATTTCAAACTAACCCATTCATTTCTTCATGTCAATCGAGCTGAAACTCATTGGTTTTGATGTTTTCCATTTAAAAAGTCATTTTGGATAAAGCGGAATATTTGTCGACCCTTAAAAAAAAATTAGTGCGTTGCACTTATAAATATCTTTTTAAACTGCTTTTTTTAAGCACGATATGATATTATTTGCGTGTTTGATTAAAAATATATTACGATTCTACTATAGTGTTATGAGTAGTACTTTATTTATCGATGGAATTTGATCCCTAGATCACTTTTTAAGGGTGTTGTACACTTGTTAATACAACCTCTGAACTTGGTCTTGAAATGGCAATATAGAAGATGAATGACAAATTTAAAATCAGCAAAATGTAAATTTTTATATGAATCCATTTAATTATTTAGGTTCTTTCTTTCCGGGCCCTTCTTGTTTCCTTTTCGTTCTTTACTATTGACGTTGCCTTTATATTCTTTAACCTCGAATTGAAGCAATATATACATCTTCACTATTTGCATTCAAATTGATTTCTTTAGTTATGAGAAATGATCATACACAACACAATTTTACCATACACAATAATATATGCATTAAAAAATTGTACAGTACAACTGTCTGATGCATGTATTGTTGTGTATGACAAAATTGTGTTGTGTAGAGATCACCTCCCGCTCAATAAAAAGATTTGTTCCATAGAAACGTAGAATAATAATAAAACCCGCAAGGAATATGTACATAAGGATGTAACGAACTTATAACCTTTCTAAACTTTTGTTATATGTATCCGATTACATCTTCATTAGTTAACAGGTTTTACACAGAATTCACATCCATATAATTGTCATGTTATTCTGTCACATGATCGTAACTGACACCATGTCATCGGTTTAAATGATATAAGAGGCTAAATACATATAATAGTAAAAAACATTGAGGGTTAATTTAATAGAGATAATAAAGTGTTAGAGAGTTTGATACATATAAGACACAAATCTGTTATACTAAAGATTGATGAATGTAACATATATTTTTAAAGGTGAATTTAGCTTGAAACTTCGTGTCGCGATTCGATAGTGAGAAGTTTAACATACGTTTTTCTTAACCGGGTTCACGTTAGAAAGTTCTCTCGAAGTGATATTGCCTATTTCAAATACACAATAGAGAAAACCCAACGATTAATATAGGGGTAAATTTTATCCATCATACTTGAACCTGGAATAATCAAACAAAACCCTCATAGAAGAATTACTATAAGTTAAGAGGGGAAATCTAAACTATTACATCGACTCATCATTTAATACAAGAGATCATCAATTGTTACTATTGAGAGAGAATAAATGGAATTATCAAATTAATCGCATATCGCATTATCATTACTCTATCGTATTTTCACTGACTTTGTCCTTCCATCAAACTAATCTTCATAATTTTAATATTATTATTATCATTTTCTTTGTCACTATGGACTTACCAACGATTAAGTAAAGAAAGTTTTTACTGTCATTGCTAAAAAATAGAATCAAGGTTTACAATTACATCTTCTAGCGACCACTTAGTTGTTTTCCAACTAAAAATACCTCTTTCCTATGATGCAAGAGAATCAAAATAGCAGCTTCAATGATCACATCAAATGTTGTTTCATGCTTAGTAGACTCCAATCCAGTAGAATAAGGATATGTTGCGTATGTGAAGGTTTATCCGTGGACATGAATTTCCACTAATGAAAAGATTGTCTTCCATAAATGTATGTATATGTATACCGCGACATTTGGCAAAGATATGAAATTCTGTTTTCTAAAATTGCCATCACAAATCGGCACCTTATAGTTCATTGTATATGCGTATCGCGCCTGTTGTCTCCCACGTTTTTTCGTAAGACATTGATAGACGATTCTTGAGGATAAAATAGGTATCTTAACAAGAAAAAAGTTTGTTAACTTGAAATAAGAATTCGGAAATAAGCACATGACACATGCTTAATTATTTCCAAAAAATTAACACATTCAAATTTACAATCCAAAAACGTCACATAATTATTTATAACTTCTTTTTTTTTTTTTAATCTATAATGCCTTATGATCTCCTAGCCTCATTCTATGTTTACCAATAATCGGTGATCATCGAATAAGTTTTGCTCATGAGCAAAACTTAATCTGATCATTCAGCATTCAAGATATATGGTTGATCTCATGGCCCTTGATTTGTTATGTATCTTATCTCCTTGTAAGGAATCAGCCAACGCTACCCTCCTTGTCTTTTTCCTCCACCATTTCCAACGGTTTCTGGTTTACAAACGCTGACTCTGTCAAAACGGGTGTAGCCAAATACGTTGGAGTCGCCTCTCCCGCCATTATGACTAAATACTTTTCTTCAAAAACATTTTTATTAGCATCCATTACATATTTGTCGGGTTTCGAATCTCCAGCCTCAAGGTCTAAACCTTCGTTGGTTGCATTCTCAATAATGTCATCAGCAAGATTGAAAGAAGAGCAAGCAAGAAACAAAAGAGCAAAAGCAATGAGACCCAATGTGGCAGCAAGGCCTCCCATTAAGTATGGAACCGGTGAATGCCATATAGACGGTTGGAAAGCCGCCTCCGGTGATGGAGTGGTTGAAGCAGTTGCTTTCATGGTAGTTAATTAATAAGATTAAATTTTAAGTGAAGGTTTGGTGAAAAATATGAGTGGATTTTAGAATTGGTTCCATATATCATGGAATTTATAGACGATAAGTTGCATACAAAATGCCTTTCCAAATATTTGTAATGTATTGCGGAATATAACTATATTTAAATTAAGATATGAATTTTGGAATTTCATTCTGTTTAAAAATCTAATCCATATGGTTAATGGAATATATAGTCGGATTCCTACATGTGAAAAGAAGTGTTTAGTGCGCTACCCTATTCAAATTTCAATAACCATTTTAGCACGCAATAACAAAGAAAAGTTATAGAAGTTGCATATTTGTTTGAAAGATAATGTTTTAAATGCTCATTTTGGTAATTTGCCTAATATTTGAAACAATAGATATATTATGTTGGCATTAGGAATGACAATTAAATATTTAAACCAATAGATATATTACGAAGTCTTTAATCATTTGATCATGATCATGATTATCATTAGATAAACTCATACATGTAGATTTACAAACACATGTTTATAAATTTATATATAAGACTAATGATTGTAAAATAGAAATTTGAGCTTGATTTGTGCAAAAATGGAGTTAGTGTGTGAAAAGGTGTTTGTGTGTGTATGGAGGTTGAAGATGGAGACAGGGAGAGAATAATTAGAGTGAAATAGAATGATTAGGATAAATGTGGGAAAAGGCTTACAATTTTGGGTATGGAGAGGAGTATTTATACACTTGACTAACTTTCACTAATACTTTTTCCATTATTAAAATAATTACATTTTAACACCATTTTAGATTTCTAACATTCTTCCCCTTGGTGTTGAAATGTAATACATGCATGACATCATCTTTAAATACGAATTTGTTGATGAAGGTCTTCGAAGCTTTCTCATTGTCTTCAAGATCTTCCATCAAACTTGACTTTACGTCTTTAATCTTCACACTTACCTTAAAGATGTATCTTTAAGTCTTGAACTTCTCAGAGTATAAGCATAGCGGAACTTCTCAGAGTATAAGCATAGCGGAAACTTGATCTTTTGCCAGTTATCACCTTCAGGACGTTCATCCGGTAATCTGATATTGTCTTGGAAATTTACAGGAGGAAGGTTATGAGGACCAAGTTCATGGCTAGGATTCCAGAGAACCCATGAACCTGTCTCGGTGTGAACAATTCCTTCCTTTGGCTTGGGAGATCTTGCAATGATGAGATCTCTAATCCTTTGACGCATTTCAAGAGTTTCTCTGATACGTCTTATATGATCTGCTCTCTGAGACTTGATGTTTTCATCTTCTTCATTGTCATAATCTTCATCAATTGCACACAGAATGGACAGGCAATAGTTCAAAGTACCATCTGAATATTTGGGAAAATCAGAGGCACGAATGAAGATCTTTCTCTTGAGTCAATTAATGAAGACAAATCCATCCAAGTCTTCAATTGGATCTCCAATCTGATAGGAATCTAGCTCATAACCTCCAGCTCTTTGATTTGGTCTTGTGAGGTTAATGCTGCTAGTTCTTCTCTCCAAACCAATTTGAAAGTCATTGAACTCATAGAATCTGATCAATGCTTGAATATGACTTTTTAATGCTTCATAAGTTTGGAGTTGATCGGGAGTCTTGATAATCAGATAAGCATATTGATTGTAGAGGAAAAGGATATCGGAGATAATCAAATACTGAAAAGATTCTTCTTGCACCATGTAAACATTGCCATCAGCACGTCGAACCTTGAATCGAACAAGTCTCATGTTAGGTGCTCTTTGAGGAACAAATAATTCTAGAACTTTGGTGATTGGAATTTTAAACTGCCGATGCCACCATTCAGATCTCACAGAACTTTCTATATTCATCAACTCCATGTAAGCATTTCTTTGACCTTTATGTCTGAATAAAAAGAATGCTCTCAATCGGTTCAAAGTCATGTTGAGTCTTTCATTAGATGAGCAGTAGATTTGGAAAGCTCTTTCTTCAAGGTATCTTGCTCTACAATCTCTTCAGGTCTCGTGCTCAAATCCAAGATTTGTTCATAATTCTCAGAAAAATAACCCTTGTTGATCCGCCAAATTTTATCTCTTGGGATCCTTGGATGTCTAACTCCTTGTCCAAGTTCAATAGGAGTCTCAAGATTCTATGGGTTTTTGAGATGATACACAATTTCTTCAAATATATCTTTTCCATATTCTTCTTGAGATGTATGTTGAGACTTAGGAATGGCTTCACTTGCCGGAGCATCATCAGGATTATCAGAATCACTTGACTCATCATCAGTAGCATCTCCGGGTAAGAATGGATCAGGATCACTTGACTTGTAAGAACTTGATGTTGTGGAATAGTAGTGTGAAATATGTCTAACAAGCGGAAGTAAGTCATCCGAATCTGATTCAAGAACATGAGATGATGAAGCTTGAGTTTGATGTTGGTTGGTTTGATCTTGAATTACTTCTTGAACAGTTTCTTCTTGACCACTTTGATCTTGTGTCTCATGACCCTCTCTAATATCTCGAATTTTCTCCCCCTCGGGTTGATCATCAGGATCTTGATCATCGCGACTCCTTGAGATATTAGCCAGTCGACATTGTTTGTCAAGTTCTTGGATTCTTTTCTGAAGAGCTTCTTTTTCAGCTTGATTTTCTTGTTGAGTAGCTGAAAATGATATATAAGCAAGTAGAGATTGAAAGATGGATCGTTTGAGAGACGTGAGATGTGGTTCTTCAGATCTCAACTGATGCATGAGTGCAACAATGAGAGTATCGGTTGACAAACCATTGGTGGCAATTCTATTTGGTGAACAATCACTTAAGTATTCATCAGAAGAAGAACTGGAAGAATGATGCGGTGAATTTGGATCGGGGAATGATTGAGATGTTGGTGGTATTGTTGTTGTTGTTGTTGTTGTTGGAATAATAACAGGTGATGGAGTTACTGTTGTTGTTGCAGTTGAGACAACTAGGGGTGTTGGAGTTACTCGGGATGGAGTTGGAGTAACAACAGATGAACCAATACGTAAGGCACCTCCAGTGCGTAATCTCGGTGATGGTGAACTTGTTTGTGAGGGAGAAGTTTTCCGGTGATAATGTTTCTTGAAACAAGTAGCTCACTCCTTTGTCCTTCGACAACACCTTCAACAAACTAAGTAAGTAATCGTTGAGCTTCAGTCGGTAATGGAATATCAGAAACTGACACATCAGTAGTTTCAAGTGATTCTACTGAGTGACCCGAAGACATCATGACTGTCTCAGGATTTCCTGTTTGTTCAAGAGAATCAACAATAGTTGATGATTTGGCTTCACAACCAGAATCTTTTGGGAAATCAACGGAAATAACACCGGTGTCACTTAGATCAACCGTTATGCCTAAGGCACGAAGAGCTGATGCAACAGATTGAGCTCGAAGGAACTCAAATTGTCGCACAGCCAATCTAGCCACTAAGGCGCCTTCGTTCAAAGCTGGCGTGATGTTAGCAATGGAAGGACTTCCAAAAAATCCTCGAGAGGGCACAAGAGCCAATCTCTCTATGTTTGTTCCGGCAGCATCACGTAGATGTGCAAATGGTATCACAATCGGTATCACAAGTGGTGACCTAAGGGTACTAGACTAACGTGCAGAAATGAAGTTCAAGAGAGAGGCAAGTGTCTCTTGTGATTCAACATTCACAGTCTCTGAAGGAGAATGGAATGGAGTACGTGGTTTTTGCCCGAGAAAAAATGAGATGTCAGTCTGTAGAGAGACTTCAGAATGGCTAGTGGGGGTTTGTGCACGCGAGAGTTGGGAGCTCTCGTCTTCTACCCTACGGCGAACCTGGCGTTTATATTTGGTTGAAACTAATTGGAGGCCAACGTTTTCTTTTTGCCTTTCACCTAGCCCTAACCTCTCAACCTCTCGGGTATTTTCAACTCCTCCCTCATTCCCTCCTTGTCCCTCCAGGATATCCATTACATCATCAGCAAACTGATTTGCATCATCAGAATCAGATTCATCATTATTTGTATCAACAACATCTTCTGATTCAGGTTCTTGAAATCTGTCAAACTCGAAGCGAGATTTCTTGAATTTTTTCCGAATGTTAACAGGAACAGATTTCTTTCTGCCTTGTAGATTGAGGAGATCTAGGAAATGATGAAGATGATGGAATCTGTGTTGAAATAGGTTGAGATTGAGGTTGTTCCATGGTTGGTTGTTCTGGTAAAGTGAAATCAGGAAGTGGCGAAGATTGATAAATTGGTGGAGATGATAGTCGTTGAGGTGACGGTGTTCTGGGTGATGGTGATCGTCTTAGATTGGTTGTTTTAAGAGGTGGTGATCGGATTGGCCTTGGAGACCTAGAAACAGAAATTGTCTCCTCAGAAGATGTAGGAGAAAAAAGTTCAGCTGGAGCTTTTCTCTTGAGTTTCTTCGATGAACTCCCCTTCTTCTTCTTTTGATGCACTTTCTTGCTCAACTTTAAAACAAATATTTCTCCCTTCAATTTCCTTCTCTTTAACTTACTGGAACTGGATTCACCCTCACTCTCTTTTCTTTTTCTCTTTGACCCCTCACTTGGTGACCTATGCACAGCTTGGGTAGGAACCGAGAGGCTTTCCAGTCCCAGAGCTGCTCTAATCCAGTCCAGATAAGCTATCTTATCATTATCAGAATCAGGATCCAAATCTAACAAGTATGATGGAATCAGAAATGAATAATCAGCAACTCCAGAATCTCTGACATACTTGTAGTAATGAATGAAGACTTGAGTGTTGTTACAAAGTCTTGGAATGCTTCGATCATTTCTAACTGCACTATAGACCATTTCTGTGAGAAATCTTATAAAAGGAATATACTTCTTGGGAGCCGAGACTTTGCCATTGACCAATATAATCAGTTGGTCCCACAAAAGTTGAGCAATGTCGTAGTGTTTGTTGAAAACAACACCATAGAAGATATAAAGCATTGGCTGAGTCAAGTCATCCATTCCTCTTGTATATGGAGTTAAGCAGTTGATGAGGATGGAATATGCATAATACCATATCTTCGGAGATTCTTTAACTTGAACTCTCTAGTCTTGGTTAAAGGACCATCATAACCAAGTGATATCAAAGCGGCAAACATCTCTTCATTGGACTCGAATGTATCAAAATCAGCATGTCCATTTGAAGTTGCCTCAGGTAGTCTTAATACTCTTCTAAAATCATCAAGATTGAACTCAAACTCATATGATCTATCGCAAGAATTCAATTGATATTGAAAGTAGCCTTGGCGGCGAAGTTCAAGAGATTTAACTTTGGCTTTGGCTCTTGAGCTTGATGGATCTTGAGGTTGAACAAAAGTGATGGATCTCCACATATCAAACAGATAGACTTCAGCTAAGTCTTGATCAACAATAAGAGCATACGTGAGAGGATGATGAAGAAGGATTCTTGGAACTATCGGGAATCCAGGAGCAACAAAAGGATCACTTAGAGCTCTGTTATTTCTCATATTTCTTGTGTTGCCAAGCACAAGAATTTCTTCAGTGGATTCATTTAGGGCAATCTCTTCATCATGTTGGATTTCTTCTTAACGATCCATTATTTTTGATTTTTCTGATTTTAAGACACAAAACAATTTAACGCACACATAAAACAAAGTTTAAACATCAAATAACAAGATTCATACAAGTGATTTATATAAGATACAAAAGAGGTTCACAAAGGCAATCAACTCAGTGTATACTATATAAATAACTTGATATGAGAAAATAAACACAGAAGTTCACAAAGGCGATCAATTCTCTGTATTTTTATATATTTTCATATGTAAATAACTTTGAAGATAAGGTAGAATCATATAAGTACAAAATATTTGAGAATAGTAAGGAAGTACACAAATGCGTTCAATTCCTCGTATTTCAAATATATTGCAATTATATGACAATACAAAGCACTTTGTCACACCACATAAAAAAAAATTAAGAAAATGGTTTTTGGAAAAAAAAGTTTAAGTATGGAAAGCCTGAGATCGTCCTGAGGTTAAACTCAGGTTTTGAAGATAAAATGATTTTACATACAAGTAAAGAAATCTAGGACGATCTTGTTGAGATCGTCCTGAGTTTTAACTCAGTTAAGGAAAATTAAGACGACTTTGAGGAAGATCGTCTTATCATTTGACATGTTGAAAAAGTTTAAGTCTGAAAATGAAAGTGGGACGATCTTGAATAAGATCGTCTTAAAGTTGAATATCTTGAAGAGTTTTGAAGTGAAGGAAAGAAATTTGAGACGATCTTGATAAGATCGTCTTGGAAACAAAGTGATAAACACTTCACTTCTCTTTTTGAAAAATTTCTAACACTTTGAAATATAAAGTGAAATTATGTCAATATTCTGAGAAAAATTGAGCATAACCTCCCCTTGTATTTGAGAGTATTAGATTTTGAGCAAAACCGATTTCTTTAGAGTTCAGTTACCCATCCAATTGATTTTCGAAACAAAACTTCATCCACACAGCGTACAGACCCTTAGACGATCCTGACAAGATCATCTTGGTCTTGGTCTCAGGGGTTTATAAGGAAAACATATGAATGGAACTAAGACGGTCTTCGCAAGATCGTCTTATTTCTAAGTCGTTTTGGAACCAAGACGATATTGGACAAGATCGTCTCAGAACCAACCCAATCTTAAAACTAAAACGATCCTTAACCAGAATCGTCCTATTTCCAATCAGTTAACACATATCACAACCTTTATCACTAAATGATTCTTATTACCATCTAAGCATATCACAAACTCATATTTGAATCATTTCTACCAAAATCTAACTACTCAGAACACATAAATCAACAAAATTAACCAAGAACGATTTGAAGATCGTCCTAGGTCGTCTTCTTCATAATAACAGAGTAGCAGGTTTTTTGAATTTTCAAAAACACATATTTAGGCTTTTAATCAAGTAAAAATCATACGCACATATCCTAAACATGCTTCTAAATCATTCCAATATCACAGAAACATTAACAGAAGCATAGAATTCGAAATAAATTGAAAAAATGAGATCTACATTCAAATTCCAAATCCTACCTGAAGATGTAATCTAATGATAATGATATTGTGGTATGAAATGATCAGCAAGAAAATAGCAACACAACCCTTATTTTTGTTTCAATGACCAGCTAAAAAGATTTGAAGTGATTTTGAGAAAGAGAGACTGTGTGTATGTGTGTGTTTTTACGGGAAAATGGAATGAAAAAGATAAAATAAAATTCTTATCCCTCCTTGTAGTAGAAGAAACCAAATCGGGTCGCGGGTCAACTGTGTATGAACCGAATCAGATATGGTTTTCGGCCGTTTTTGGAAAGAAATGGGTTCACAAACGAAATAAATTGGGCTTAAAGATTTTTGGTTAATGGGTTGAAGTATGGACTTAATACACACACAAGAAATATTGGACAAAAACAAAAAAATTTTAAAAAATTGAATACACATAGAAAAACAAGACAAACAACAACAAAAAAAATTTATTTTTGATTTTTTAAAATTTAGCAATAAGTTTCTCTTCAAATAGTGCAAATACATAAACTCCCCCTAGAATCATGAATTATCATTTTTCTCCCCCTCAAACATTGCATGATATATAAACATATTGCACATAAGCACAACATCAATGTTTGACAAATAATGAATGAAAGAGAAAGAGATGAAGGATTGGTACAACATGCAGAGGCAAGTAAGTGCATTGGTAAAGAGCATTTATTTGAGATTGTTTCTTTGAAAAGAAACTTATTCCAGGATCATGTGTTGAATGTCATCCAAAGTAAGAACACTAAACACAGACCTTTTTTACCTGCAAATCACAATTAAGTTTGTTTTGGTACCCACCTTTGAATGGGTCCTTTTGTGTTAATGGAAACATTCAAGGTATACAAATGAGGTTTTCGAACAAGAGGTTTATTGTTAAAATTCATCACAATCCCATTAGAATCAACAATAAAAGGTTTAAAAATCATAGTAGAAGATTTAGATTTTATTACAGACCATGGTTTAGCTAAATTATTCAAATTTGAATCAAATTTCCTATTAGGAACTTTATTCTTGTAATCATTAGCTATCCAACTTTTTCTAACTGGTGATTTAGTGGACACTTGTGTTTTAGCATAGCTAGTAGATTTTATCAATGATGATTTAGGAATCCACTTATGGTTACTAGCTAAGCTCTTCTCTCCTGTAACAAATAAATTCTTAGAATTAGTTTGAGGAGTTAAAAACACATTTTGATTGTTGGTTTTATTGGAAGATTTGATGTTCTGTTTCTTTGGGGTTCCAACAGTAAACCAACCATACTGATCTCTATATCTAGTTTTACCATTAGATGTATCTTTGATTAGAAAAACTTTGTTAGTCTTAGATACCTTAGGTAAAGAACCAGATTGAGAGATAGCTTTAGGAGCAAAGGTTCTAGAAACAGATGGAGTATCAACCTTGTTCTTTGGGGTAGTAGGAGCTGGTGCATGTTGACCTTTGGGTGAATAAAATGAAGTTGGAGCAATCTTCGAATGAGATTCCTTCTTTGGTGCAACTTTAGGCTTTTTGGGTGACAGTTTTTCAAGTTCTTTTTCAACTTCTGGTGCAAAAACATGATCAGTTTCAAAAAACTTATCAAGTTCTTCAACAGTAAAATCTGGAACTTTTATTTGAACTTCTGGTTTGAAAACAGTTTTGTTTGTCAACTTTTCAATTAATGCTTTTACTTTAGCCTTAAGATCTTTAGGAGTCTCAATCTTGTGCTCTAAGTTCACTTTATTTTGGTCAACAGGGATGGTCACTAGGGTATCAAAAGAAAGTATCTTATTGACAGAAGCAAGATTTTTTGCTTTCAAAGCTTGAACTTTCTCTTCAATCTGGAAGAATGATGATAGCATTGAGGTAGACATATCATGAATCTCTTGAGGAAAAATGCTATCACCCTGCACATCTTTAGAATTCTCACACCTATTGGATGGTGTGGAGTAATCAACAGAATTAAGATCATGCAATATTTGGGTAAAGGTGGTCTGACTTACCTTTGGAGAATGATTTTGAGTTTTCAGATGTTCAATGACATTTTGTTTTAAACCTTCAATTTCTTTTTCCAATATGGTGGTTGGAGTATAAGCTCTTTGTGAAATTGGTTTTGAACAAACTTTTTGAGAATCATTTTCAGGAATTGAAATGTTGTCTATTTCTTCTAACTCATAAATGGATCTTGTATGAGTTTTGTTGTATGTGTCATTTAGAGCAACATAATCAATACCAATCTGATTTGATTTTGGTCTTTCAACATCATCTGACTCAAAGTCACTCTCAGATGGTCTGATGAACTCTTGAATCATGCAAAGTCTCAAAAACTTTTCATCATACAATGGACCAAGGTCTTCTTTTTGGACTTTTTCCAAGTGTGCTGGATTCTCATAACCCAATCCAAGAAGAAATTTTGATCTATCAATCTTTGACTTGTTATAAAAAGCAGTGAAATTCAAAAGAGGATTTTGTTCAATTTTATAGATTTTTTCTTGATAGAACAAAATGTTTGCTTTCAAATCCTCAGCTTGTTTTTGAAGTGTCTCAATTTAAAGTCCTTTGAGAAAACAAGTACTGTTTAAATCAGAAATCTGTCTTTCATGTTTTTCACAATTGGATTTAAAATCTTTCATCTTATTTGTGAGAAACTCAACATCAGCTTGTCTTGCATTTGCTCTTATCCATTCATTGGTTTTCTCAAGTTTTAAAGTCTCAATTCTTAGTCAAATGAGCCTTGGGTGAAACAACTTGAGAACTATGACTTGACAAATGCATTTCTTTCAAAGAATCATAGTTTACTTTGAGAGCTTCATGAGCTATTGAGAGTTCTGAAAAATTTTCATTGATTTTATCCAACTCTTGTTTAGCCATTTTCAAATTGTTTTTCAAAGTCAGATTTTGCTTTGTCAAATCAGCAACAGTTGTTTGGACAAACAAGAAATCATCTTTGTCAATGAATTCTACCTCACTTGTTGTTGATTGTGAAGTGAATTGTCAAGGAACTATTGTTGAATTAACAGATGTCATCAAGCATGTAGGATCTTCAGAATCAGCAAACTTTGTTAATTCATCCCATATCTCTTTAGCACTATGATCATGATTAACAGCAGAGAAAATCTCATCAGTAAGCGATTGATAGATATAGGATCTAGCTTGCTTGTCAGCTTGAATTCTTGCTTTTTGACTATCAGTCAGTTGCTCATTTGTAAGAAGAACTCCATTGGGATGTTTGAATTGAACTGGACCTTCAAGAATTGATTTTCTAATAAAGATACCATTTGGTTTGGTATCAAGAAAATCCATGAATTCTTTTTGCCACTTGGCATAGGAATCTTTATGAAGAATTGGAGGCCTGATGACTGATATCATTGGATCAATGTTAATTGTTGTTATTGAATTGAAAGGACAATGATATGGAAATTGTGTTTGTTGTTTTTGATTTTTAGAAGACAATACGATCTTGTTGAGATTGTTTTAGGAAAAAGGAACTAGAACGGTCTTGAGAAGATCGTTCTAAAGATGTGTTGAAAATATTCTAAGTATGGAAGAAAAAGAGGTAAGACGGTCTTGATGAAGATCGTCTTAGGAAAGGAAGGTAAGACGGTCTTGAGGAGATCGTCTTAGGAAAGTTTTGGGTGAAAAATTTTCTATACTATTTTGGACAGAATAACGAAATGATTTTAGGAATGTTGAGCAAAACCAATCTTAAAGAGATTAGCTACCCAAGGAAGTGTGTGATTCCCAATCACAACAACTTCAAATGTTCAATTCACCACACACAGTTCACACAGAACCACAAAAGCTAGGACGATCTTGAGGAAGATCGTCTTAACAACAATGTCAGAAAAATACTAGGACGATCTTGAAACGAGATCGTCTTAGAGTCAACTTTGGGAAACGATCTTTTGGAGATCGTCTTGGGGTAAAAATGGATTTTCGAAGATCGTCTCGATGAAATTTCTGCAAGAACACTAGAAAAAGACAAAATAGTCGAACAAATCACTAATTTGCTTGTATCTCACTCAATTTTGAGAGTTAGAACTCGATCCAAACACAGAAATGCTCAGATTTCAACTGCGCACAACCCTAGCAACAAAATTATAGCTCAAATCAACTCAAATTGAAAATTCAAAATCTCATCAACTTTCCAAAAATTTTGGATTATGGTCAAAACAATGAATTGGATTCTGAAACTTGACAGGATGATTTTTGAGATGATTTGGAATGTATCTGTGATCAAAAACAGAATAATTGAGTGATAATCGATGGTGAATTGGTGAAAAACAAAGATGGTTTTGGTGATGAACACAAAAAACTGATAATTTGATTGAAATTCTGTGAAATCTGTATGAATTTTCACAAATGATATATCAATAGACTCGTAATCAAATTCCTGATCGAGCGGTAAACAAAATTTAGCTTGAGATTAACTGAATCAAAATCCCACAGAATGTTTGTAGGACGGTCTTGAGAGAAAATTGAGATTTTAATGAATTTAGCACAAAATTGAGCAATGGATCTTCAACAGATTGTTGTTTTGCTCTGATACCACTTGTAAAATAGAAATCTGAGCTTGATTTGTGCAAAAATGGAGTTAGTGTGTGAAAAGGTGTTTGTGTGTGTATGGAGGTTGAAGATGGAGACGGAGAAAGAATAAGTAGAGTGAAATGGAATGATTAGGATAAATGTGGGAAAAGGCTTACAATTTTGGGTATGTAGAGGAGTATTTATACACTTGACTAACTTTCACTAATACTCCTTCCATTATTAAAATAATTACATTTTAACACCATTTTAGATTTCTAACAATGATCCAGACATTAAAACCAACTAATCAAGATGGCTTTTATGATTTAACGTTACCAAATATTATGTACAACAACTTTCAGTTAAAATAAATTGATTTTTATTAGTTAATTTTAACAGTTGTTTTGTATATATTTGATGTTAAAATAACTTAGTTATACGTTAAAACCAATGTACTTTTATTCAAGAAATTCTCGTTACTGATACAAGCATGGTACCTGCGTAGTGCGGCGACAGTAGTGGGCACGACGGTCTAGTATTGTCGGTGACGGTATTATTTCTGGTGATGGCGGTGTCAAGTCTCAAATCGTGTAGGTTGATGTAAAGGTGATAATGGAATATTTAAAAAGATAAGGGCTTAAAGTGTTAATTACTAAAATAAATGTCAAGGGCAATTCTACTAATTAATAAACAGGAATTACTAAAAATAAAAAAGGGCCTTTTGCTTTATAAAATAGTAGAGGTACCCAAAATATCGACGCCTACATAATATTCAAGTAATTCTCGATACTTATCACATGGTTTTTTTTAAAAAAATTTAGAGTTTTCAACATAATTTGCCAATGTGGTTTACTCAAATAGTCACGTTTCGTTTCTGTGCTTAAAAACGTCATAAATCGTCTTTTATAGGAAGAAAAACTTCATGTTTCACCTTTGGCTTGTTGACAATAACCGACCTCCATTAACACTCACACATCCCTCCCACGTGAGGATATTTCGGGACTTTATGTTTTTATTTTTGCTTCTTTCTTCTTCATCCTTTTTTTTCCATTATAATTATAGAATCTCATATCATCAAATTTTTCTATATATCACCACTAGTTTATAAAATTTATACCAAAGAAAATGATAGAAATATAACGGCTTGTAAGGAGAGAACAATGTGATTAATTTTCTAAGAACTTTTTTTTATATACTATGGAGTAAAAATCCCAACAACCTTTTGTGGTTATGGTTTGCTAAACACGTCAATGGTGGTGATGGCAAGATCTTGATGACGGTCGGATAACTCCAGGCTCCGGCATGGAAGTAGTCAAGCGAGTCCGCATTGACTGTACCTCATTACTCTTGGTGAAATAATGAAATTGATAGGTACTCAAGAAGATAACAGGATGGTTTAAGATGTCTCAAAAAGTCGTAGAGGAGAGGTGAATACAACTTTTAAGCTTGATACAACTCTAAAATACATTTTAATGCAGAATATAAATTATCTTAAAGTATTTGTTCATGTTCAACTTGAGATAATGTATTAATGAAATAGTAAAGATAAATAACAGAATATAATGACAGTCAAGTAAAGTGCAGTTCAAGAACAAAGTGTGAGCTTAATTCAACTAGATCTTTTATTGATGAATAAAAAGAATTACAAGTAGTTGTGGTACATATTATCCTACAAATCTAACTACTTGGTTGAATAGCAAGTTACAACTTTGTATATTAACTCTACGTAAGCTGAGTGCAACACGGATCCAAGCTGATATCTTTAATCATTGTGAGAGTTAATATAATATGGATGCACACATTCTTGAAACTCTAAGGTTGATTTATATAGGTATCAACCATGTCATGGATGTCGTCCACTATTTTCCACGCATCTTGATTTATCGGCCTATGCATGATCGGTACTTGTTGAAAGTGACATTGTCCTTTTTGTTCCCCATATCCTTACCAAGGTTGATCGTGCAATCACATGTATAATGGACACCTCACAAAATGTTTACCATCACCAACTGGTACTTTATAATGTCCTTTCTAATGCTTATCCAGATGGGTGACATATATACAAAGTTAAATAACAACACTAGAGCACTTACAGTACTCCAGGATGAACTTATACCTTCCAAGCTGAGTGCAAGAAC